>NC_080736.1:6072500-6285000 GCF_019097595.1 Hemibagrus wyckioides | reverse complement strand
CCAGCTCCAAAGAACTGCGCATTAAAGACCTTGACTTTTCTGACCTTTTGGAAGAGGAGGATATTGATGTCTTGGACATAGATACTTTCGACACAAGTATGAGCAACGGCATTCCTCCTGCACCTCCTCCACCTCCAGGATTAGGATCTCTCCCTCCACCACCTCCTCCGCCTCCTCCTCCTGGGATGGGAGGACCACCTCCACCTCCACCTCCACCACCTCCAGGTCGTGCAATGCTGAGTGGACCTCCTCCTCCACCACTTCCTCCAGGAATGTCTTGTCTTTCTCCAACTCAGGTTGTAGACCCGGAGTTTGTCAAGAAACGGAAAACGGTCAAGCTGTTCTGGAAGGAACTCAAGCAGTCAGAGAGCCCCAGGAAGTGCAAGTTTGGTCGGGGAACCGTCTGGGCATCTCTGGATAAGGTCACGATAGATACCAACAAGCTGGAACATTTGTTTGAGTCAAAGGCAAAGGAACTTCCTGTGGCAAAGGTAACAGACATCTTAGAAAAAAACATTTTTGTAGGAATTTCATGGAATGATAGAAAACAAAATCTATTTTTAATTTTGTAGATGTGTTTTTTTTTTTTTTTGGGTCTATAAGCAATGCATGTAATTGAAAATGAACAATACTCTTGTTGTGGATCAGGGACATGTTTCACATTTTCAACACTCTTGGTTTTGCAGAAGGGCCCTGAAGTAAAGAAGCCTGAAATTCTTGTTCTCGATCCAAAGAGAAGTAACGCGATCAACATCGGCATGACCGTTTTACCTGCTGTGCATGTCATTAAATCTGCGATACTCAGCTTCGATGAATTTGCCATCAACAAAGAGGGTATTGAGGTACTGCACTACTAATCTTTTCCACAAGAGGGCAGTAGTTCTGCACTTTTTCCTCCGATTATAATTGCCACAGTGATCAGTTTTCTTGGTCTCATTTTTTGTTTTCTATCCTACACACACTCTTTTTAGAAAATCCTGACCATGTTACCTACAGAGGAGGAGAAACAGAAGATCCAGGAGGCTCAGCTGGCCAATCCTGACGTGCCTCTGGGTACAGCAGAGCAGTTTCTGCTCACTCTGTCCTCCATCAGTGGCCTCGCAGCACGTCTGCAGCTCTGGGCTTTTAAGCTCAACTACGAGAGCTTGGAGAAGGTTTTCTTTTATATTTTTGTTTTATACTTTGTTCATATTGTTTTTAAATGTACATATTCCTCCAAGAGCACCCACAAATCGTAATTCTTTGTTTAATTCTTTCTTGCACACGCTGTTTATTAATTTTTCCATTATTATGGATCGACATTTAAGTATAAAAAAATCATCATAATTGTGTACCTAAAAGTTGAAGACTTGCCTGTATTTTACATTTGGTGTGGTCATCTTTTTAATTATTTAAATCTTAAACCCTGGTCCTATGTCTGGTCTGTTCTATAGGAGATAGCTGAGCCCCTTTTCGACTTGAAGCACGGTATGGAGCAACTTGCCAAGAACCAGACCTTCAAGCGTATCCTAGCAACACTGTTGGCTATTGGCAATTTTCTCAACGGCTCCAGCGTAAGTGAAGTGTCTCATTTGCTTTGATGCTGCTAACAAGCCATGTGAGAAATCTGATGCATGCATCAAGGCCAGGTGTGCAGAACCAAAACCCCAGAGACTGTAGTGTTATCCACGTGACCAGTCGCAGCTCTCCTTTACTGTAATCGTCTTCCCTTTCAAAGCTTTCTCTGCATAGCAGGCCTGGCTGCTCAGGTGTACAGTAGCTTAATCTCCTCTTATATGTATGTAGTTTCAGATGCTATTTGCATGCTAGTTTTTGATAGCCTTGATGGAGGACCTTGTGATATTCAGGTTGCTATTGGATTCATGCTTTTAAGAGCTGAACTTGTTTATTCACTGCCCTCTCGGTATGCCTACTAATGGTTGCCACTAATGGGTGAGAACATATTAAAATTAAACAACCTTTTGTATTTGTACAGAATCCTTGTGTATGGGCATCTTTTCATTTACATTTCATAAAAAAATATGCTAAAATGCCACATGCAATGAGTGATTTTGAGCCTAAGCATCCAGAGATGACGTATACTGTTATTTGAATGTAATATTTTCCTTCACCAGTGCAGTTCTTTCTGTAAATGACAAAATATTTAGCACCAGCACACACACACACACACACACATTCACTGCCTACTCTTAAGATGATGGCAAATCCTTAATCCTAATCCTTTTCCTGCAATTTCTAATAAAAAGACAGACATTCGTACTGTAGAGGGAACATTGACCCTTCTCCATGCAGAAGATTCCGAGCTCTTTTAAGTTTGTGCTCTTGTTGACCGTCATCCTTAAGCTATGGATTTAGATGTAGGTTTTAGGGTCATGTTGTCAAAGATCCAAGTATGTTTTCTAGACATCAGGTCTTGTGAGTTGCTGTCAGAAAGGAGGAGAACTTCTTTAGTAACTGAGCGGACTGTGTATTACAATTCATATGACCTATGGCTGTGTTAACCAATCCTAAATCATATCTCTCTCTCTCTCTCTCTCTCTCTCTCTCCAGGCCAAGGGATTTGAGCTGAATTATCTAGAGAAAGTGACTGAGGTGAAGGATACTGTACACCGACAGTCTCTGCTGCATCACTGCTGTAACTTTGTGGTTGATAAATTCCCTGACACATCAGATGTCTATTCGGAAATCTCTGCCATCACCCGATCTGCTAAAGTAAGTGTTGAAGTGGCAACCAGATTTCTCAGCAAGAAACCTATACAGCGGAAGCACGGCATACGAATACTCTCTGTTATGAATTTTCACCTCAATAAATTGGAATTTTGCAAGAAAGTTGCATCGGCATGCAAAGCAATTATTTTAGCATACGAACCGAACCGAACGCCGGCTGAGTTGCACGTACTTCTGGGAGTCTTTAAAAGCTTGCGTCAGTGGAAAGCCAACCAGAAGCTTCATGATTTTTCAGTTGACGGATTGTTAGCTTGGGTGGTCTGTTTCTATTTTTAGCCTAAGCTTGGTGTGAGGACCCTTGACATGGAATGCTTGGCTTGGGTCAGTTCTTTGTAAGCAGCCATACAGTTTACGTACGCTTCATATTGGTCATATTTTTGGGTGGCTAGAACGGATTATCTGCAATTACATTATTATTTATGGGAAAAAAATTTGTTTTTCACCTTAAGAACTCTCCTCCAGAACAAATTGTATGTCAAGTTTCCACTATATATGTTATAAAATATTTGTTTGTCTAATAAATCTGATATCTATTTTCTAAATCTCTGCCCAGTGTTGTGAGGCAAATATGTTCAACAGTTTTAGAAATCTAAGCAGAATTTATACTGTATATGGAAAAATAGAAATTCACGAGTCACGCCTATATCCATGATTATTTTAGATTTTGGCTCTTATTTTCTTCTAGGTGGACTTCGAGCAGCTGTCGGACAATTTGGTTCAGCTGGAGAGGAAGTGTAAGACGTCCTGGGACAACCTGAAGATAATGGCCAAGCACGAGACCAAACCCCAGCTAAAGAGCAAAATAACAGAGTTCCTTAAAGACTGCACAGAGAGGATCGTCATTCTTAAAGTGGTCCACAGACGCATCATCAACAGGTGACAGGACACACACTTCCTCATTACATTTACACACTGAACGTGTCCTCAGTTTACCACCATGTTTTATAGCATTTAGAATAGCGACCCACATTTGCTGTGTAGTGATTATGAGGATCTTCCACTCACTCTCTCTTTCTCATAGGTTCCACTCATTCCTCTTGTACCTGGGTCAGCCTTCCTACTCAGTCCGGGACATTAAGATAACTCACTTCTGTAAGATCATTAGCGAGTTCGCTCTGGAGTACCGCACCACGAGAGAGAGGGTTCTCACGCATAAACGCAAGCGTGCAGCCCACCGTGAGCGCACCAAGACACGCGGCAAGCTCATCACAGAGGTTAGAAACATTCCTGAATCACCATCTCGTTACTGTTTTTCATTCAGCACAGCATTTCGGCTTCAAAACTCGGAGGCTTGGTGGAAGACATGGGCCTCTTTGTCCCTATTGTTTTGTCCATAGTTTGTCTGTGTACATCTTATAGCTGCATGCATTTTGATCCACTGTATGGAGGGAAAAAAATTATATCCATATGGCTATATCTATAGCTAGAGAATATGACTGATGTTAAATTTTACAAGCAACAGTCTTGGAATACTGGGACTTTAGGTTAGCATTAGATTCACTTAATGAGTTTCCATTCTGTTAAACCTAATTAGAAAAGTACGTGTGTGTGTGTGTGTGTGTGTGTGTGTGTATGTATATATGTATATATATATGTGTGTGTGTATATATATATATATATATATATATATATATATATATAAAATCTATAGGCAGATCTCTGAGGTTTTACAAGGCCTAGTTGTGACGCATTTAGACCCAGAACATTTCGAAATCAAGCTTCCGCTGATGCTGTTTTCCATTAGACCTGTTACAATATAATGAATAAACTACAATATTCCAAACTAATTCACGATGCTCATGCTCTCTCAGACGGAGAAATTCTCTGGAGCCGTCCCATCCACTGCCCAGGAGAGTCCTTCCCCAGTCTCCATGGCAACGGAAGCCGAGCCAGCCCAAGAGGAGCACGAGAACATGAAGAACCTTCTAATCGCCAATCACGACCATAGCAAACTGCGCAGATCTCGTGCTGTACGAAGTAAGAGAACATCACGTCGTACTTTCGGTTCATTAGAAATAATATGATTCGAACAAGATGACCTAGACTGCAGTGAACAGATTTGATTTTACATTAAAAAAAGTCAGTTCAGAATGAAAGACTTGGTCTCAGAGGTGTTGGGTTTTAACTGGATCGTATTTATTCTAACAGAGCTGTTGACCGCTGGCTCTGATAATGCTCCCACTTCATCGAATCAGGACTCTAATGATGAAGGTAGAGGACATGGTGCATGCTGCTGGTGTGAACTCATAAGACATTCTTTGTATATACAAAGAATTGATTTTTTTAAGACTGATCATGAACATTGTGGAGATGAAAAGTTTCTCACGTCTGTGTAAATGACAACGTTGCTCTACACAAAGGACAATTAGCCTAAAGTGTGTTAAATCCAGACTATTTGCTCTTCCAGACGAACCTTTAGAGAGCTTGGAAATGCAGGAATTAAGTGATGAAGGTATAACGCTGGTTGCATGGATAATAATAACTCAGTTGTGGATATTAATTTAACCATTTTTTGCAGTGTTGATCTCTAATGTGTTGTGAACTAACCATGCAGCTGAATATGGAGAATCATTTGCCAATATTTTGTTGGTCTTGCTGTGTTTAATGGACTTAACTTAGCGTTATGATCCGTCCTGGATGTGCCTTCACTGTTGCTGATTTTTGTTGACCGTTTTGTTGACCGTTTTTTAAACGGTGCTCCACAGGTTTTGGGGGTGTTGCTCCATCACCATCTACAGGCAAAGAAGATGGCGCAAGTTCACAGGACGATGCAACAGATGAGATCATGGATCGTCTGGTTAAGT
Source organism: Hemibagrus wyckioides (assembly GCF_019097595.1). NCBI lineage: Eukaryota > Metazoa > Chordata > Actinopteri > Siluriformes > Bagridae > Hemibagrus > Hemibagrus wyckioides. Next base: position 6,279,469 of record NC_080736.1, on the reverse strand, counting down.
CTGTTACACAGAATCCTACCGAGAGGCAGTCTAGTCCTAAAACAAGGAAACGATCACGGCTGAACAGGAAATCACGTGAGTAACATGCACGCACTTGGATGTGAAGGGAGTATTGGGGAAAATATAGGACTAACAAGATTTCTCAATGCCTCTTTGTCCTCTGTCCTTCTCATCACTGAGGCACCCAAAAATTGTAACCTGATTGGTCAGAAGTTGAAAAGAAAATGACTCATGAAGTCACTCGTGCATTTCTTACTTACAGTAGGTTACTGTTGGTCTTGTGCTCAAACACTATGCAGCACAAGGAGACTCCTCCTCCTCGTCCTTTTTCTTCTTCTTCCTCTTTTTCTTCTTCTTCTTCATCATTAGGCTGCTTGCGTTAGAGTTGCCACATCGGATCACTGGTCCACATATTTGATTTGGCACAGGTTTTATGCTGTATGCCCAGGTTTTAAGCTAGATGCTTGTGCAACCCCAGTGGCTGGAATTGGTTCCCTGGCCGGGACTCAAACCTGAGCCACAGCGGTGAGAACTATTAGCCATTCAGAGACCCCAATACAAGGAAGCATCTAAATTACCAAAATATACCCCTATTTTGAAGCTTTAAGTGTCACTTAGAAGACGAAGAAGCCTTTATTATCACCACACATGCATTTACAGGAATTTTTTTTTCTTCAGCTGAGGAAGTTGGGGTCAGAACACAGGGGCTATGATAAAGCAGGGAGGGTTGAAGGACCTTAACCACTTGAACCCCCACTGTAACCACCTATGAATATGATTTGGGATCACATGCGTGGGTAAAACTTGAGTGAGTTCTCATTGTGAGGGTGTGTGTATGTTCTTACTTGTCCCTCCCACATCTAAATCCAAGTAACCTAAAACTTTCACACGCACTGACTGAACAGACCTGATGGTCCGAGAATCCTGATCTCTGGTTACGTCTGCTGGAGTGGTAAGGTGGGCTGGAAAGTCTTAGATAAAGGGATGTCGGTCATCCATCATTTGAATATTAAAAGGATGCTCATTCAGTCTCCCTCATTCTTGGCATGTTTAGTGCATGTTTGGAATATTTTTTGATGTACTTGATCTTAGTTCTTGTTTAAACATTATAGATTTCTAGTACATGTTTTTTTTCAGTACAATTTTTTGAAATTCTTCTGTATTAATTATGCATTTTAGGGAGATTTGGTTGATGGAAATTACGTTGGGGGAAAAGATGAAGCGAAGACAGTTATTAGAGATCTTTCAGTACAGATGTACCAGTGGTATCGGGTACAAGTTCGATACCATGCTCATTTACTCCAGTACCACTCGATATTATGTGACGCATGCCTAGTGTGAGTTAGGCTATTGAACAGAACCGAACGAAACGACATCAATCTGACGTCTTTAATGATTAACGATGCAATCAACACTAGCTAAGTGAGAAACGTCGACAGGCGTCCCCAGGTGCCAGTATCTTGTTGTTGATGATCAGCTACTAGCAGTCCCTGGAAACAAAGGTTATTAGTATAGCTATTGTACAGAAAAGATGCTTTTTAAACAGTTATAGTTTTTGCAATCATTGTTAAACATTTTTAATCTGACATTTTATTCCCATAGACTAATATTTTAATTATTCTTTTTGTTCTTTTTGCTTTGGTCCACTGGCCTAGGTAATAACTAGGCCAGATCCAGGCTTATGACCTCAGGACCATTAGGGTAAAAGCTACATAAAAATGCTTCATGCTTTTTTTTTTTTTTTTTACACCTTCTATGATCGAGTGCACTGCTGACACTTAAAGACCAAGCGATTTTATTTTCTTCTTGGCATCTCTTTAAAACGGACCATTTGGCTTCAGTTGGACTTTGACTTAGCATGAAAGGCGGGAAAAGAGACTTTTACTTTTTATTTATTTTTAGTTAAGTGATTTATCTCTCTATCAGCATGTAATATGACTAGTTCCTGCTCGTGTTTTTTAGAAGATTTCATTAGATTCCATTCTGTGTTGCGTCCGGGTTCAGGCACAGTTTTTCCTCTCCATTCTTTTTTGTGCTTTGTTTAATCACATGATGGCAAAGAAGTAGGCTGGAACAGTAATAAAAGAAATATTTGGATCATTCTATCAGAAATATGAGCAGGTTACGAACACTGAACCTGCTGTGATCTATTCAGAGGTTTGTATGAATGTTGACTCGTATTAAATGATAACTAGGATAAAATTGATCACGTTTTAAAGTAAACAGTTTTCATTCTTCGACTGACCTATTTGCTTCCTGGCATGTAGGGCAGCAACAAAGGACTTCTTTCCATTTCCATTACTTTCCATTCTGGGCCAGCTTCAGTATGGCGCTTGAAGGCTTTTGATTTCTTCCTTCACTGTTCGACACAAGCTGTGTCTAGACCGTCCTTTAGTACCTTTAGAATGCCGAACAATGTGTGAAGGTCATCCCAGGATGGTATCAACACCAAGCTGAGACTGTGCCAGACCTGTGTTCTCTCCACATTGTTCGAGAAGTGACCTATACAAGCGGTCATCCTTTCACACGAGGCACCTCGGAAGAATCCTGTGAATGTTTTGGCCTTAACACCATCTCCAATCACATTTTAAATTCATATTTTAGTAGTCACAATCATACACAGGACGCCATGTAATAAAATGCTTTGTTGGTTTTATTTAAAAAATTAAAATGGAATACAATGAAGTGGAATAAGAATATATGATCAAGTGGAAGTTACTGTGCAAGTAGCAAATTAAGTGGCATTAGCTGTACAGATGAAAAATAAATGGATAAAATATAAAAAATTAAGCATATGAAACTAAAGTTACTGAGCAAGTGTAAAAAGCAACTGCTCACCTAGTGCAATTTAGAGAGCATAGACATTTATATAAAGAAGCCCATGGAGATGGCCCAAGGCCCATGGCAATCATCTGACTAAAAGAGGACGACATTCACAAACTGCACTATTGGAGGACACAAAAGCAGAGGCAGGAATGTAGATGGGTTTTGTAGTGTGTAGTGTCCATATGACATGAATAATAAGAGAACTGAATTCTGTGAATTTTAAGAAAACGTTTGGCATTAAAAAAAAATGGCCAGACTATATAGAGTTAAGGTATTTTTTTTAAATTAAACTTCTTTCTAAATATTTATTAAAGAAATTCTAACATATTAAAACAAGCACATTTATACGCAGGTTTATAAACCTGTGATTCACTTTACAGGAAAAAAAAGAATTAATTAATGCTATTATTAAAAATAAGTCAATGGAACGAGTACATCAGAGGGGACGGCTCATGTTGGACGTTTGGGGGACGAAGTTAGGGAGGACAGATTCAGATGGTTTGGACATGTTCAGAGGAGGGAGAGTGAGGAGAATGTTGGACATGGAGTTGCCAGGCAGGAGGCAAAGAGGGAGGATGTATATGAATGTAATAAATGAGGATATGATGCTAGTGGGTGCAAGTGTTGCGGATGCAGAAGATGGGGATAGGTGGAGAGAGATGATTCGCTGTGTCGAAGGGAAAGATTAAAAATACAGTTATATGAAATGTGTTAGCTTATTTGTTGCATTGTAGCTCTGAAGAGATGTTTCTCCATGTTAATGCTGAACTTTGTGCTGTTGCAGTGCGGAGGACGTTGAAGAGCGGTCTGAGTCTGGAGGTGGTGCAGGCGCTGAGTCTCAGATGAGAGAACCTGAAATATTAAAGGACTGAACAAGAATTGGCTGTCGAGAGCTAGAAGACCTGAGAAGCGGAGTGTGTGAGGACTGTTTTTCCCCCCTCAGACGCCCGCTGCGGATGCACTTCATCTTCCTGTAATGGAATAACCAAGAAACTCTTCGCAGGAAAGCACAAAACTAATTACGCTGTCCACTTGACCTGATGTTTCTTTTTCTTTTTGGTACATAAAGTATTATACTACAAGACATGTTTATTAATATAATTTATATACAACCCAACAATGATGCACATATTAGCAGAATATTTTTTTTTTTGTACAGGTTCAAGATTTTTGTTTTATAGTATATGTAGCACATTAAAGGAAAAGGACACTTGGGTGGTCAAGGTCTGACTGTATAGACGTTAGATTTGAGGTAGGGTTTTGTTTTGTTTTTCTTAAATGAAAGTTGCTGTTTTACACTGAAGTAAGTTCTCAATTATAAAAGTTCCATTATAAAAGTAATTATTTACTATTTACAGTGGTAAATTCTAAATAGCTAAACTTTATAATCTATGATAGATGTAGGTCAAGAGTTTTGTTTTCCTTTTTCTTTATCACAACACTTAGTTTTGTGGACGCTTTTAGAAGTCCACATTGCACACGTTTGTCACTAGTGCACCAAAACAGTTCAAATGATGGTCAATTGGTCGGTCAGTCGTGCTTTTTCCCCCTCCTTAAAGTTCAACTGTGACACCTGTTCAGTTCTCTGGTTCTTTTCAGTCCAGCAAAATGCTGTCTTTTATGGTCACTGCTACTTTTGCACAGGAGGTCGTATGAGGAGTATTCCTACGCTAGCTCGTTGTCCCTCACGGTCACTCTGTCGTTATACTGTGTGACATTTTATAATTTTGTGACGCTAAATTTTGAAATGCATGTGTTTTTGCTTCATCCTGAATGTATTACTGTAGGTGTGCGCCACTGGTAAGAGACCCAGGCCTTACTCTTAACCACTTTAAGCACATGCATGCAAATTTCTTACTGCAGATGTATTATTTTTTTTGGTTTTTAATCCTTTGGTGTGTGTGTGTGTGTGTGTGTGTGTGTGTGTGTGTGTGTGTGTGAACCTGAACATGATTCTGAATGCAGAAAATAAAGTATCTTAACAGACCCTTTGTCAAGTTGATCCTTGTTAATTTCCTGGAGGTCATTTATTGTTGACTCCTAACGTTCGCCTTTAGGAACATACACCGATCAGGCATAACATTATGACAATTGGCCAAATATTGTGTTGGTCCCCTTTTTGCTGCCCAAACAGCCTTGACCCATCATGCACTGTGTACTCTGACACCTTTCTATCAGAACCAGCATTAACTTCTTCAGCAATTTGAGCAACAGTAGCTCGTCAATTGGATCGGACCACACGGGCCAGCCTTCACTCCCCATGTGCATCAGTGAGCCTTGGCCGTCCATGACCCTGTCACCGGTTCACCACTGTTCCTTCCTTGGACCACTTTTGATAGATACTGACCACTGCAGACCGGGAACACCCCACAAGAGCTGCAGTTTTGGAGATGCTCTGATCCAGTGGTCTAGCCATCACAATTTGGCCCTCGTCAAACTCGCGCAAATCCTTATGCTTGCCCATTTTTCCTGCTTCTAACACATCAACTTTGAAGACAAAATGTTGACTTGCTGCTTAATATATCCCACCCACTAACAGGTGCCATGATGAGGAGATCATCAGTGCTTTTCACATCACCTGTCACTGGTCATAATGTTATGGCTGGTCGGTGTAGAAATGTAATTCACAGCAAGAAAAGATTCCCATTTCCTTTTGGAATATGAAACACACTTGTTTATTAGGAACACCTGTACCTGGTGTAGGTGTGACATCTATCCTACTTCAACTAGCTCCTTGACTCTGACTCAGAAACCAAGCAAGCAAAAACAGAAATATGTTGGCTGTCAATAATGAGAAGAAACTAAAATGTAGAAAAATAGGGTTGCATGAACTAAAAGTCGCTTCTCCTTTTTTATAAACCATCTCAAGCTATTTTGCTGTCTTGCTAAAACACCTTAAGGTTTGTAAGACGCTACACCTCATTCTACATTGCCGACATTTCCCTGTCTGTCCGCAAGGGGTCGCGATTGAACCACATAAACCTACAGGAGAGAGAAAAGGAAGTCTTGCCCTGTCTAGACTGTATTTTTCTTATCAGGTATGCTGTCCGAAAAAAAACTGCAGTGATGTTTTAGGTTTGTTTGTGAAATTTAGAAATAGACCTATATATTTAGCCAGGGACATTATTTGACGTTAAACACAGTCGCATCTCAAAACAAAACGTGTACTAGTTGCTACATAGTGCCATACATCCGTACTCGGTAGTATGTGAAAATTACACTGTGAGGCTTAGTACGCTAGTATGGGCTTTCTGAGGTAGACCTGTGGTGTGTGTGCGCATGCGCACGAGCCGGTTGTACCTTCGCGAGTTACCGGCGGTCACCGAGGTGTTGATGTTGTAAACCGGTACCGGGGAGGTATAAAAGCGCAATGGAGACGCCTGAGCGCTGAGAGTGGACCCGTAAACAGAAGATGCTCTCCTTGACTCTGGTGTTGCTCCTCAGTGCTGCTGCTGGAGAAGCGGCGACTGACCGTTGCGCGGATGGAGCAGCTCCGTCCTCGACTCCGGCTCTGACTCCGGCTCCGTACCGCTCCGGTGCTGAGGAGTCCCGCCGTCCCGGGCTCGCTTTGGCCCGCTCGGCTGAGCAACCGACCCCTACTACGGTCCACGACGACGGGTCTCACCACCACGGAGGGGGTTACAGGATAGTACAGTGGGAATGGAGCTACGTACAGACCCCGTACATCATTGCCATTTGGCTCTTATTGGCCAGCGTCGCCAAAATATGTGAGTAAAAATGGCGCGTTGGATCGTTCAGATGTAAAAGTTGTGTCTTAAGTTTGTCCTTGCGGCGCGTCTTTAGGCTTTATGAGCGATCCAGAAGGTTATTGCGCTCATGGGGGATACTGAAAAGTTTGTGTGATGATGAAAAGCTTCTCGTGAGGACGAGAGATTAACACTGTTCAGTCAGTCTGCTGATGCTTATATACGCTACATACATAGGCTTTGGATTGAGATGAACATATGACGTCCTGATGCAGGGGCCCAAGAGAGAAGTGAGATTTGAACCCATAACCTTCTGATCAGTAGTTTCTGATCTCCATTAGGGTTAACCAGGATTTGAACTCTTATCCTTCTGATAAGTAGTTTCTGAGCCGAATGAAGGTTTAGGCCCTGCTCATGGTCCCAGTTGACCAGGATTTGAAGTCATATCCTTCTGATCTCCATGAGAATTAACGCCCTACTCAATGGTCCATTTGACCAGGATTTGAACTCACCACCTTCTGATCAGTAGTTTCTGATCTCCATTAGGATTAGGGCCCTACTCAAGGGCCCATTTAACCAGGATTTGAACTCATATCCTTCTGATAAGTAGTTTCTGATCTCCATGAGAATTAACGCCCTACTCAATGGTCCAATTGACCAGGTATTTAAACTGATAACCTTCTGATCACTAGTTTCTGATCCCCATGAGAATTAATGCCCTACTTAAGGGCCCAGTTGACCAGGTATTTAAACTGATTACCTTCTGATCTGTAGTTTCTGAACTCCATGAGGGTTAAGGCTCTACTAAAGGGCTCAGGTTTTGAACTCATAACCTTCTGACCAGTAGTTTCTGATCTCCTTGAGGGTTACGGCTCTTCTAAAGAGCTCAATTGACCAGGATTTGAACTCATAACTTTCTGATCAGTAGTTTCTTATCTCCATAAGAATTAAGGCCTCCTCAAGGGCCCAATTGACCAGGATTTAAACTTCTGACCTTCTGACCAGTATCCTCATGGAGATCATCTTTCTGATCTCCATGAGGGTTAAGGCCCTACTCAAGGGCCCAATCGACCAGGATTTGAACTCATATCCTTCTGACCAGTAGTTTCTGATCTCCTTGAGGGTTAAGGCTCTTCTAAAGAGCTCAATTGACCAGGATTTGAACTCATAACTTTCTGATCAGTAGTTTCTTATCTCCATAAGAATTAAGGCCTCCTCAAGGGCCCAATTGACCAGGATTTAAACTTCTGACCTTCTGACCAGTATCCTCATGGAGATCATCTTTCTGATCTCCATGAGGGTTAAGGCCCTACTCAAGGGCCCAATCGACCAGGATTTGAACTCATATCCTTCTGATCAGTAGTTTCTGATCTCCTTGAGGGTTAAGGCCTTACTCATGGTCTCAATTGACCAGGATTTGAGCTCATAACCTAAGATAAGATAAGATAAGATTCCCACAGTGAGGAAATTTCCATGTTACAGCAGCAAGAAGAAAAGTAAAATGTGCAAGACAAAAGAAATCAATATAAATACAGAAGAAAAATAAAATAATCATAATAACTACACAATTGCACTAGGTTATTGCACATCATAAATTGTTAAAAATTGTCTGCGGGTGTTTCTGCAGACTGTGTGAGTTACGTCGTAAGCGACTGCCGGCTTTCCCATGACCACAGGTGAGGACAGGAGCGCAGGTTTAACACAGTTCCAGCTTTCATATACATACATATCTTGATCATTAAATAAAGTCGAGGTAGTTTTACTTCTGTATCACATTTAAAGACTGAAATTGTTCCCCAGTGTGCTGATATCAAAATAACAATAACAATATCAAAATAACAATCTTCGAAAAAGAAATCAAATAGATGAAATAAATCGATAGTGAGACATCATCAGTAACAAGACAAAAACAGATAGATGGATGATGGAGACCTTTCAAGAAGTCAAATGCCTTTTTACGAAACGTAATCTCAAAAGGTCTGTTGTAGGGGATGTCTTTAGAAACAACTATCTCCGAATCAACAGAAAAAGCTCCTTGATCAGATATCTTTTACACTTATGTTAATTCATTTGGGAGACTGTTCTATCCGAAGCTACTTATAAATACACTGAACAGAGGAGGCAGCATTTAAGCCGGGATTTAAACTCAAAATCTTTCAGACTAGAGTCCTAACCACGGCCACCACATCACATGTGGACTGATTTGCACATCTGTACTGTTCATCTTTTACCGTGAAACATTCAAGGCATTTATGACCCATTTATCTACCTTAAATCTTAAACTATATCCACCCTAGTGACAAGAAAATATACCTTTATTTTCAGAGAGTGTGTGTAAACAATTTCTGAGTGTAGCTCATCAATCTGTCCATTAAGGTAAATTGACCGCCATATGGCCACCACTGACTTAAGTGGACTCATTTCTGAGGGTGTTTTATTACTGGTTACTTTTTTTAAGACACTGGACCATTGTTTAAACACCATGTAGGTGTTTTCCATGCTCTAACCCTTCATCAGTGCCACTCTCTGACCTGAGGAGTGCTGGATATTTTTGGTTGTTAATCAAATATTGTGTTTTGGTGGACTTCAACTGACTCTGCCACAATACACAACTGTGCCATACACACTATCTTGTCAGTGTTGTGCTGAGAAGAAACCACCACCCAAATATCATGGCCCTCATGGGGGCTTCTGAATCTCAGTCATACCTCCGAACCATGGTAACAAATATATTTTTAAAATCCTCCATTCTTACAAGCTGCAGTTCATACCACACATAGCTAGAAATGCACCTCTATTTGCTGACGATCAGATAGACGAAACCATATGGCGCATGTGGCATTTTCCAAGACTGATTTACTTCTATTAGTGTAGCGTTACACAATATATAGACTACAGCTGGAGTCTGTGACCTATAGTCCACCGGTGACTAACTACTTTCCTGGACGCTTGCACCCAGGGTGGACATAACAGGAGCTGGATTGAGTGAATGTCACTCCTTGGCATTGAAATGAGCACACGAAACAGCACTTCTGCTGTATGGCAATGAGTCATGCCCTGTCAGCAGAGACACTTTATGGGGAAAAGGAGTCTCCTTGTAGAGCTGTATACAGAGGTCGAATTGTAGAAAAAATTCCAATGGGACCGAGTAGGCCAGACGGCAAACCTGTAACTACACGGGGAATATCCAGATGAACCAGAAAGTTAGAAAACCCACTAATGCTCAAAACTAATGGAGTATAGGATAATTAAATATTTAGACAGTGTCCATAAAAATTAAGTTCTTTTATTGGTTATTTAATAAGTTATTTAATAAAATAGATAATGATCAGTTTTATTGGTCAGTTAGGGTTTGGTGTTTTAGTGGTGGAGCTTGTTGGGATCAGATGAGCTTTTTCCATTTGTAACGTCATGAGACTTGTACAAAATTGTCTTGGCTTTTTATTGTGAATATACAGTTGCTGAACATTTTACATTCTGTACTAGGTGTAGATTATGATCGGTCTACTGTTTCTTTTCTTTCTTTTTTTTCCCCACTAAATTTAGTCTCGGCCAATTGCCACCCACCAGCCAACTCTCCCCTATCATGTGACGTCTACCGACCCAGAAGGGTGACATGCTTCCTCCAAGACACATGAAGCGAGTCAACCATGCTATTCTGAACTGCTGCTCATTCTGGGTCACAGAGCAGCGTAACACACTCGGATGAAGCGTGTCGCCGTCTTTAACATACACGAGCTTACCGTCACCCGTGCCTTATTTGTGTCTCAGTGATGAATAAGGGTGAGCGAGTTTACAATCGCTCCCACCCAGAGAGCACAGCCAGTACCGCTCTCTTGGACTCCCGGCCGCAGATGGCCGTGGCATCATCAGAAAGACTGGCTTGTTTGGAGATCACTTGTGTCACCCAATTGAACCCCCGCCCGCTCAGATCAGCCGAAGGAAACATAAGAACAAAAAGAAAGTCAGATAGAGTCAACAGCCCAGGTAGTGGAGCACTTCCTTTATAACGTTTCCTGTATAAACCTCAGCATTAACTGGCGAGTGAGCTAGAATCCACTAAAGGGTTGTATCGGTGGTTACGTTTGCAACTTAATTCATATAAAGGTTTTTAATAGGGTCATAATTTAGTTTTAAAAAAAAAAGTCAATTACAGAAATAGAAACCTAGTGCATTTCTTGCCCCCTGCTTTAGCCCTGCTGTTAATGACCAGGTGTGGTAGGTGTATTAAAGCTAAAAAATAATGACCAAGCTGTACTGGACGTTGTCCTTCCTGGATTGTTGTCGTATACGTAGAAAGGTTACATCCTCCGCTGGTTTATAGTCACACCAAAAAGGTGCTCATGGACATGACATGGTGTGATCGATCCTTCCATCCCGTCCTATGTACACACCACACACAAATGCTCAGAAAAACAGGCACTCAGTGTCAGATCAGACTACAGCTTTAATCTTCTCTTGATGTATCATACAGAACCAGAAGGATATCAGCGGTGGAAAAAAGCCATCGGCGGAACGCTGCAGATGCATGATGATGGACACCGTCTGTCTTTTTATTTACTGGTGTAAAGTGAGCAAAAATAAACACCACTGCTCCATCTGATCTCTCTCCCTTACCCATCACCTGCTTTGCAGCTTTTTACCTTAACTGCTTTCCCAGTTTGCCATCATGTTGCCGGTTAGCCGTGTTGATGGTGTGGGAGTGTTGGGCATACAGCCCACTCTGTTTCCACAAGCCCACAGAAAAATTTTCTATTTTAGATCTCTCTCTCTCTCTCTCTCTCTCTCTCTCTCTCTCTTCATTTCCATAGGCAACAGCATCAAATACTCACAGTGAATATTTGTCTTGCATTTGGAAAAGCAGGCCACGGATTTGTAGTACCTGCAGCATCTACATGTCTCCCCTGAATGTCAGAATTGACTGCACAAACAGTTAAGGGCAAAACTTTGTATCCCCTCCATCTTTTTTAATGTTAAACAGGTAATATGCCTGTATGCATTCACTGTGTGGCCAACAGTATGTGGACACTTAACCAGTTACACCTATGTACTTGATTCAGATTTTTTCCCCTTTGCTGTTAATAATCTCCACTCTTCTGGGAAGACTGAACACTAGATTTGTTATAACTACGGTTATAACACATTTATAACGTGGACATTCATGCAGCTGTTATAACTATAGTGTTTTTCCTCTACTACTGAGCTTCTGTTTTTTATTTAATTATAAACTTTTATAAACGAACATGACAAAGTTTAAAAGTAGTCCTAATGAGAAAGCCTGAGGCAGTGGGGGTGAGCCTTCACTCCCCACGTGCAGCAGTGAGCCTTGGCCATCCATGACCCTGTCCCCAGTTTACCACTGTTCCTTCTTTGGTACACTTTGATAGATACTGACCACTGCAGACCAGGAACACCCCACAAGAGCTGCAGTTTTGGAGATGCTCTGATCCAGTCGTCTAGCCATCACAATTTAGCCCTTCGTCAAACTCGCTCAAATCCTTACACTTGCCCATTTTTCCTGCTTCTACTACATCAAATTTGAGGACAAAATGTTCACTTGCTGCCTAATATATCCCACCCACTAACAGGAGCCATGATGAGGAGATAACCAGTGTTATTCACTTCACCTGTCACTGCTCAGGATGTTATGCCTGATTGGTATATATATATATATATATATATATAATTTGGACACACCTTTTAATTCAATGTTTTTTTTTGTTTAGGGATTTATTTTCTACATTCTAGAACAATACTGGAAATTTCAAAACTATGAAATAACACACATGGACTTAAGTAATCCATTTGTAACGACAACAAAAAAACAGTCAGTTGTTATTTTAAGACACGAAGGTCAGGTGTTCTGGAATAGTTCTTGCAAGAACAGTATTGTCAAGTGCATTTGCAAAACCCATCAGGCACCATGATGAAACTGGCTCACATGAAGACCATCCCAGTAAAGCAAGACCAAAACTGACCTCTGCTGCAGAGGAGAAGTTCATTTAGAGTGACCAGCCTCAGAAATCACCAATTAACAGCACCTCAGATTAGAGCTGTTATGAAGGCTTTACAGAGCATCAGTAGCAGACATATCTCAATATCAACTGTTCAAACGACATTATTGTGTATTTCGGCCGCCTTCAGCATTGTTTTACAATGTAGAAAGAAATAAGTCAGGAAAGACCATGGAATTAGAAGATGTGTTATATATATAATTCTAGCAGTTCAGATTTCTTACAGCTTCTTTCTTGAGCTGAAACTCTTCAGCTTCAAGGACAGGTCTCAGTCCCACTGTCTCTCAGTCAAAAAGCAACGGAAAATTCTCAGCTCATCATCTACGCTTACATAATTATTATTTCACCCTTACTAAAGTAGATAGAGACTTCTAACCATGTCCTCTTGGCTTTATCCTTAAAGTAAATGTTTATTTAAAAGAGATGTAGTTGCAGCAGCTGTTCAGATCATAAAGTGAAGTGACACTCTCAATCCCAGCTGATTCACATATTACGTTTTTTATACTTGCTCCATTTCCCTGTATCTTCTATCTTTCTTTTACTTCTAGTCACATCTCTGCGCCGTGCTACTTTCCGAATCGTCGTTATTATAGAAAGAAATCAAGCGCTCCGAGGTGCTCCGCTCTTTACGGCAATTATTACAAACCAAAACCAAGGTCAATATTTGCCGTGCCCGGTGCCTCGCGGGACCGACGACATACATGTGCTGAGCAACAGTGTCTCCTAAGGGAATCTGAGCGGCAGTCTCATTCCCAGTAAATTTAAGACCTGGAGGCTTAATACGGAAATGGAAAAAAAGTTTGTTTATCCAGTGCCGTTAATGATACGCACCCGTGACGTCGCTCCACTACATATAACACATCACAGAACTACACCCTACAACTATTTCTGCGGATATATCCACAGAAATGGATCTCTATGGTGTGTTATTGGATTGAACATGTGAACAGGCATGCACGTCTAGTGTTAGTAAATCACGGTGGACGGTTGCCGTGGCTACCGCTGGATATTTGTGAAAGCAAATCATCTCCATCTATTAAACCCAAACTTATTTGTATTAGACCTGTTTATATGTGATATAGCATGTTGCTTGCATACCGTGTGATGCGAAAGGGTCACGGTTTACTTAATAGAGTATTTAATTATGACTTATCTCTTTATTACAGCACTATAGCTCTTATCTGATTGGAGGAAGCAGGCGCTGAGCTTTAATGGCCCGTCTGCTCCAGAACAATTGCAATCTAAAAGCCCGGGTCTGTTTGTGAAAGTGTAGTCAGGGATTGGTGTGATGGACAGAGATTGTTTTCTTTTACTTTTTCCTTGGCTTAAAAGCATCATCCAAACTGGAAACATTGGCCACACATTTATTGTTTCAGGCTTGCGTGCTTGTGTGTGTTCGATAAAAGATGGGAAATGTACAGTATGCTGTGTGTGTGTGTGTGTGTGAGTTTTTTCATGTGCTCTGATGAATGACTCACAATACGGAGCTGATTGATGTGTCCCTGGTGGAGGCGTGTTTGTGTGTGTCGTGCTCTGATCCCTCTGTCCATGAAAAACATGAATAATTACTGCCATTAGACGCTCCCATTACCCTCCCGCTCCTCTCGGCACATTAGTCCTTCATCCCTTTTCTCTCTCACTCTTTTTTCTTATCTCTCTCTCTCTCTCTCTCTCTCTCACCCTCTCCGTCCACTTTGTCAGACAACCTGTAGGAGACGACCTGTAGATCATCACCTCACGTGATTAGGTGTCATACTATACGTGTCGAGAGTTTCCACCGTAGATCGGTTTCACTCTGTGAAATTTGAACTACTTTTGGACGGTTTAAATTACAGTTCTCGGCAATTAGTTGTCAATTGAACATGTCTTTCGTGCAAATTACTCAGTTTCCCAAATCATTCAATCATTCTATTAAAGCCACAACTCTTCACGCATCTGGGTTCCTCATGTTTTAATGTGTGTGTGTGTGTGTGACAGTTTCACTTACATTTCTGGCATTTGGCAGACGCCCTTATCTGAGCAATTAAGGGTTAAGGACCTTGCTCAGGGGCCTAAAAGTGGCAGCTTGGTGGTCTTGGGGTTCAAGCTCACAACCTTCTGATCACATGTCCAACACATTAACCACTAAGCTACCACATCCCGCTTAATAGCAAACACCACAAGAGCTGGATGTTTGTATACATCGACCAGGCATAACATTATGACCACCTGTCTAATATTGTGTTGGTTCCCCTTTTGCTGCCAGAACAGCCGTGACCCGTCCTGCACTGTGTATTCTGACACCTTTCTATCAAAACCAGTATTAACTTCTTCAGCAATTTGATCAACAGTAGCTCGTCTGTTGGATCGGACCACATGGGCCAGCCTTCGCTCCCTACGTGCATCATTGAGCCTTGACCACCCATGACCCTATCGCTGGTTCACCACTGTTCCTTTCTTGGACCACTTTTGATAGACACTGACCACTGCAGACCCGGGAACACCCCACAAGAGCTGCAGTTTTGGAGATGCTCTGATCCAGTGGTCTAGCCATCACAATTTGCCCCTTGTCAAACTCGCTCAAATCCTTACGCTTGCCCATTTTTCCTGCTTCTAACACATCAACTTTGAAGACAAAATGTTCACTTGCTGCCTAATATATCCCACCCACTAACAGGTGCCATGATGAGGAGATCATCAGTGTTATCTTAGGCTACGTCTACACTAATCCCGATAAATTTGAATACGTTTCCGTCTAAAAACGCTCCAAAAAAAGTCCCAAAGGTTGGCCATCCACACTGAAATGTCTGAAAACGCTTACGTCCCTGTACTGCGTGTGATTAAAATGTAAGACGCTTCGACCTGTCATTCCCGCCTGCTGTTTATTTACTTTCGGGCTCTTAGCTGAATTGGTCACATGACTAAAAATGCGTCATTGTCTTCAAAAGCCTCCGTCTTCACAGTCCACACTGCGACGTGAAAATTTATTGTTACGATAATTGTAGCTATAAATCTCACATGCTGTTCTTTAATGCACAAAACATTTGTAATTGTTAAAAGAATCTGCTGTGGTATAAATTATATTTAAGAAATGTAATTTCTTACACATTTCTTACGCATTATTAATCATCACCTGTTTACGCTTATGACCGCAGTCATCTGCTGTTCCAGCTTCTCTTCCCTTTCAGATGGTCGTAAAGCTTTGGTTTAATATACGCCACTCGTGATGCTGTACAGAACAGTGCAAATTAGTTTATAATTAGTTTTTAGTTTCACTACATGCATCGCTGGTGCATGTACTTCTTAAGTGACTCTGCCAGCTTGCTGTTTAATCAAAGTCAGCATGAATCCCCTCCTGTTTCTTTGCTGGTGTGCAGGCTCCAATGCCCTGTAGAGGTTTTCTGGGTGCTTGGGAGATGTTTTTACATTATGTTTTACATCATATTAAGCAGAATCGGCTCAGAAAGTGCATTTTTACAATTTTTTAAAAGAAATTTTTTGCTTGATTTAAGCACTCTTTTTATAAAAATCCAAAGCAGATCTGTGTTACGAAGGTGATTTGTAGCCTGGTCTCACACAAAATTAATAGAAATAATAATTGTGGGTATCTTTTTAAGTGTAAATGTGTATGAATGATCTCTTTATATCTAGAAAATGTTTTTGTTTTATTGTATACATTCATGGAGCCACGGCAAGCTCATTTCTCTTCCTGTGTCTCTTTTAGTGTTCCACCTCTCACAGCGCTTCACCACCGTGGTCCCGGAGAGCTGCATGCTGATTCTGTTGGGTCTGGTCCTGGGTGGTGTGGTGCTCATCGCCAGCAAGAAGCAGCTCTACCAGCTGGACCCAGGCCTCTTCTTCCTCTTCCTGCTCCCCACTATAGTAGGGGATGCTGGATATTTTATGCCGGCTCGCTTGTTCTTCGACAACCTGGGTGCCATTTTGATGTATGCGGTGGTGGGGACTCTGTGGAACGCCTTCTGTACAGGGTTCTGTCTCTACGGAGTGAAGCAGGCAGGGGTCATCGGTGAGTTATTATGAAACGTGACAAGGTTATCCTGAATCGCGTTCTAGCCGGAGGAGGTGGAACTGGGATTGTGTCTGTGTGTGTAGATGATAAGGTGGAAGCAGGCCTGATGGAGTTCCTGCTGTTCGGAGCACTGATCTCAGCCGTGGATCCTGTCGCTGTGCTGGCTGTGTTCGAGGAGGTCCACGTTAACGACATGCTCTTCATCATCGTCTTCGGCGAGTCGCTCGTCAACGACGCGGTCACTGTGGTGAGACACGGAAGTGTATATTTGTGTGTTTTGCGTGTGATAGATTGTGAAGTAAGACCACTTGATATCACCTGAATTTATAAACCGTGAAGCAGCATCCAATGAGTTTTGAGGCTGAATCTGAGCAGGTAATATAACCCTGTGCACTTTAAAGGATTATCACTCGTTTCCTATTTGAGGTAATCCCTGTGTATTTACTTTGGTGAAGGAGTCTCTTAAGTGTTGACATTGACACAGATACACCTACCTCTTTATCTGGCAAACTCTTCTGATGGGGAAAAAAAACACATCTACCACAGTTGTTTTTCATGATCTTCCGGGTCTTATGGTTTTGTAATTTGGCCATATCTAACACACTGTTTTGGATTTTTCATCCTAATGATGGCTTGCTTCATTGGCAGCATATTGGACTTCATATTGAGATTTAACTGCAACAGATTCCAAATGCAAATGCCAGACTTATATGCCAGCTTTAGATCTTATAACTGCTGACTTTTAAATGTTATATAAAATAAGCTATAATTCCTATACCGTTCATCCTATACACCGAACAGGCATAACATTATGACGTGACGTGAATAAGACTGATGATCTCCTCATCATGGCACCTGTTAGTGGGTGGGATATATTAGGCAGCAAGTGAACGTTTTGTCCTCAAAGTTGATGTGTTAGAAGCAGGAAAAACGGACAAGCGTAAGGATTTGAGCGAGTTTGACAAGGGCCAAATTGTGATGGCTCAGAGCATCTCCAAAACTGCAGCTCTTGTGGGGTGTTCGCAGTCTGCAGTGGTCAGTATCTACTGTACAGTGGTGAACCGGCAATCCAACGGACGAGCTACTGTTGCTCAGATTGCTGAAGAAGTCGATACTGGTTCTGATAGACAGGTGTCAGAATACATAGTGGCACAGTTTTGGCAGCAAAAGGGGGACCCCCGGGTGGTCATAATGTTATGCCTGATCGGTGTAATTTGGTATCAGCTCCAGGACGCTGTTACTGGAGTTATGTTGAAATATTTATGGATTTGACTGTATATAATCGCTTTCAGATCTCAGTCACTGTTAGCTGCTGTTGCCTGTTTTGGTTGATACTCTAATCCTCAGCTCTAATGCTACTGATATGATTATGTATGACTGTATTCTTTTGACTCTGTACCGAATTTACACACTGATTTTTTAAATGATTAAACCAAACCAGCGTTATATCACACAGTTGTAGATTCAAGATTCGTGATTTCTTATTTCACTTACCTCATTGTAGCTCTTACACAGCCAGCCTGCACTACCGCCAGCATCAACACAGTGAATCATGTTGCTCTACTGCCTTTCATATAGACTAAACACAGTGTGGTGCCTCGTGTTTGAGCCATTTATCATACGGAAAAAAATGACTAAAATGGCAAATGACACTTATCAGGGGCTTTAATATATAAGATCCTCAGGAGGCATGAGTCATTAAAGGTACAACTTCAAGTACCTGCCGTAGGGTTTGGTACAAAGCAGTCAGCTGTACTGACCTGATAACTCACTCCCAAAAGCACCCTTTTCTGCAGGGCTACACTAGGTCACCCCCCCTGACCATTCTCTACGTACTACCCCTGTAATCTGCTCTCAGTGCTCCACCTCACCGGTCTGACCACCACGGCTAAGAAACATTGCCAATATCCCTGGCTGAGATCCGATTTGAAATACCGTGAGTACAGAATTAGGTCCCTAGGTTATTTCTTCCACACACTTTTATTTTATTTATTTATTTCCACCGTGGTGCAGAACGATTCATCCTCTTGCTCCTTAGTAGACGGAGTGGCATAATCAGACTTGGGAAGTTAGAGAAAAGTAAAGTTTAGAGAGTGTTGTTCCAGTTCTCCCTCACTAAAAAAACACGATCTAATCGGCTTTGTCCAAAATCTTTAATCATATGGTTAAATGTCAGCTTAGACTCAAGGCACCATAGGAGCTCTCTTTATTACTGCTCACACACACACACACACAAACAACAGTTGTTGCTAAGTCCACTGTTTCACTTATGAGATTACTAAAGTTAATGCAGTCGCAGTCAGGGAACCTTGACCTCCTTAGTAGGTTCCCACATAGCTTTAGGGACACAATATTGGCTGTACGATGGAGCATTATGGGATTATTACTCCTTCAAATACAGCCAAATTCAAGTTGCTGAGAGAATAGGGTTCTAATATCGAGCACGGCTATGGAATTTGCATGAATGTCCTAATTAGGATTGAATTCATTTAGCTCTCTTACTACAAGGGCTCACGCACTGTTGTTTGGAAAAGATAAGGGTCTAAACAAAACAGTTGTATAGAAGGAATGAGAAACAGTATAAGACAACATAATGCACATGCTCTTGTGGAAGAGTGGTTAAATATCAAGACAGCAAAAATGGCAGATCTTGTTAAATCGGCTGGCTGGCATTAAGGTAATACTGGATTTCAGTCAGTTCGTAGTGGAATTGAGCCTCTAATGGGTTCATGTGCAGGTCCACTGAGCCTCAGGTTTTATCTCCAGCATGTGGTCTTTCTTGGCTAGGAGTCATCTGACCTGAAAAGAAAATCATTGGTTGTTACTGTGGCTTTACTTCGGCTAGGAATGTAGATTTTGCAAGAATACAGCTAGACCTAATGCTGCAGAAAACTGCAGATAAGTGCTGGCAGTCTTACACCAAGCTGCTGTGTATATATCTTTCATATATTCACAAACTATTCCATCCATCCATCTAATCATATATTCATTCAATCATTCATCCATTGTCCTGTCAAGCCTCCTCTCTGTCTATGACATCAGCTTTTTTTTCTGACACGGCCTTGACTTTGGTCTCCAAAGTTTTGCTCTGTATAAACTTGATAATATACTGTTATATGATCATTTAGCATGCACCCATCCTAATCTGTGCACTTTTATTTCAAGCTCTGAGTATCAGCCAGTACCTGATACTGATCTGATTCTGACATCCTTGCAGTAACCGAGCCATCTGTCTGCAAGCTTCTGTTGCCATGTTATGCAAATCATTAGAGACGTGATGGAAGACTGCTTTCAGACGGGTCATGTCGTATAATTCACATGCAAGATTAGTTTTCTGTCGGTCCAAATCGCACGCGTTCAGAGCATCAGATCTGCGTGGATTAGCAAAAATATGTCAGATCTGATCCCATATATGTGTTTAGCATTTTACGTCAGTACTAACCTACTTTGTGGAAACATTTCAATTAAAACTGAATATAAGCTGATGTTCTGTTTGTTTTTTGTAGGTGTTGTATAAGGTTTATATCTCCTTTGTAGAGGTGGGGCCAGGAAATGTCCAAACAGTAGACTACTTTAAAGGCGTCGGTGAGTTCAGTTTATCTCATTTTAGTCAATCCATGTGAACCAGGATTTTCCTATTTTTAATCAGTCTGATTTAAGTTCCTGCTTTGCAGTCAGTATCATAAATTGTATTGTGTATAATGGTAATTACTGTATATTGTGACATTAATGCAAACAAACATTTGTTAAAAAGACTAATATTTGTGATTTTCTCAGCATCCATGCTGTTTACACTGGAAGTTCATAACCATTGTGACATGGAATTGAGACCTTTATTAATTTTATTAATTAGCAGCCAGATTACAAAAACAAGGGATTCTCACAGCTGTTTCTAACTCCTTCTCAGCCTCCTTCCTCATCGTCAGCATCGGTGGGACGATGGTGGGACTGATCTTCGCTGTTATCCTGGCCTTCATCACTCGTTTCACCAAGAGAGTACGCATCATCGAGCCTCTGTTCGTCTTCCTGCTGGTGTATCTGGCTTATCTAACAGCTGAACTCTTCTCTCTCTCAGCTATTCTCTCGTAAGTACAGATTCTCCCTCTCTCTCTCTCTCTCTCTCTCTCTCTCTCTCTCTCTCTCTCTCTCTCTAACACACACACAGACACACACAAAGAACTGAGTTATAAAGATTCTAAGTAAAACTGTCTCCTTGTGCATGTGTCATGATTCATCTTATACTGAGAGAGAATTTAAGATTGATGGGAAAAACAGTGATTCATGCCAGAAAGAGAGATAGAGACAGGGGAAGAGAGCCAGATAAAAGAAGATGAATGGGCAATGACAGTGAAAGTGAAAAAGACAAGGTTAGGGATGGGAAGGAGACAAAGACGAGTCAAGTGCCGTGTGAAATATACAAAATTCAGATAGCCTGAAAATTATTGTGACCCTTTGTAAAATTGCAAATATTATAATAGAAAATGAACAGGACATGCAATGAATAATATTTTCAGTCATAGCCTGTTTAGGAAGCCCGTCCCATGAACACCAAGGATGGGAGTTTATTACAAGGCACTCATTCATAACTTGTCTGTTTAGGTATATATATATAGTGTGATGCTTTTTCCATTGCAGTTACATTCCAGTATCTGTTAGGACGCATCCCAGAATCTGGCTCAAACTCCATTGAACTGTTTCTGTAAGTCTGACATAATGAGATTATGGGAGAAAGAATTACACTGTTAACCCAATTAACCCAAGATATCCAAGAGGACCATAAGGAGTCATCATCGATTAAAAGATTTCACAAGTGAAGATGATTCAGTGTTTGTGAAGTCTTGGTAAAATATTTGTTTAGTATTTTTTATCATTCAGTTTAACATACTCTGCAGTGCATGGAGATAATCAAATAAAGACATGAACACAGTTTATTTTACACACTGATGACCATTAGGAAGAAAAATATGGTTGAAAGTATGTATTAAATTATTAACGTGCCTTTTTTCTGAAACTAGGTTACTTACTAACTGATATTTCCATTTACATTTCTAGTCTTTGGCAGATGCTCTTATCCACAGTGACGTACAGTAGTGATTTGAAGTCTCTATCAATGAATACATTAACACTGGTTCAATAAGTCACAGACTTAGGATACCATCAAGCTTTTGGGAGAATTTTTTACAACATACGACAATACATAAAACAAATAGGGAAAATAAGAGTTCGTTTAAGTGCTTCCGGAAGAGGTAGGTCTTCATCAGTCATTTGAAGATGGTCAGTGACCAGTGGTCAGTGATGGGAAGTTCATTCTGTGCTAGAACAGAGAAGAGTCTAGATGTATACCTACCTGTTACCCTAAGAGATGGTGAACAGTGCTAGTAGATCTGAGGGAGTGAAGTGCAGTGTGAGGAGTAATAAGAGCTTTGAGGTAAGAGGGAGCTGGTCCATTCTTGGTTTTGTAGGCAAGCATCAGTGGAGGAGCAGCAGTGGGTTGGTGTGGGAGAACTTAGGCAGGTTGAAAATATGACGCACAGCTGCATTTTGGATCATTTGCAGTGGACGAATTGCATTCAGAGGAAGACCTGCCAGTAGAGAGTTGCAGTAGTCCAGTCTTGAAATGACAAAAGACTGGACAAGCACCTGAGCAGCCTGTGTGAATAAAAATGGCCGAATCCTTCTGATGTTGTACAGAAGAAACGGACATGAGCATGTGACATTAGTAACATGGGAGGAAAAGGACAGTTGATTGTCCATGGTTACCCCAAAGTTGCGGGCAGTGGCCGAAAGGAAGACTCGGTACACTGCGGCACTTTGACATGTTTCAACTGCCCCCTTATGGTAGTTTTTACTGATTTGTTCCTGCAGCTTGGAAGTCGAATAATGAATGGAAATTTAAGTTATTTAACCAGAGTAGGTGTTAAGATAGAAATCTCATGTGAGATCAGATGCGTCTCCGTTCCAAGCTCCGTCTCGCTCTCTCTTTACAAGTGACTCAGCACACAGATGAAGAACTCATTGATACATTTGTAAGCTGTTCTCCATGTAAATATATCATCATTTCTGTTTAGACATCTTACACGGCAATATGTACACCATATTGCCACATGATGAAGAACCCAACCAGCATCGAGTGGGGTTGAGTCATTAGTGTACGTACTTCTTATTCAGTCACTTCAAACAGCGGTATGGCTGGAGTGTCCTTCTTTAAGGCAGTAATCACTTTATTGTCCCTACTTTAGTCCTCTTTAACAGTGACTCATGATGCAGGCTACTCATGTATTCTCTGTCATCTTGGTGTTGTAGAGAGAGTACGGTGGTTGAATCTGCACTGCTGAAGAGGCTCTGGAGCTGTTAACTTTCTGTAATGCAACATATAGGAAAAGAGAGACATGATGTATGTACTAATGCTAATTTTATCATGAGAATCTTTTTAACCGGACCACATGCTGACCAAATCGGGGGGAAAAACACTGGAATTGTTGGCACACTGGTTAACTTAACATTAAATATAAATGCTGCAGCTACATTTTGTTTAGAAGAATATCTAGAGGCGGCATTAACTTTGACATTTTTGCAATTTTGGTATTTATTTATTTATTTTATTATTTTTTTTTTATTATTATTATTATTATTTATTTAATTAATTAATTTTATTTTTTATAACAGATTTCTTCTGTTATATATTTAGTGTTATTTACTGTTATATATTTTATTTATATTTAAAAAATCTCAGGTTTCTCACAGTGCAGATCTTTGTCTAATATGTATTGCAAAGGTTTAACCAATTGAATAGATTTGCTGATGTTCTCTAACCACAGAATGACCTTCTGTGGCATCGGATGCAACAAGTACGTGGAGGCCAACATATCCCAGAAGTCCCGCACTGCCGTCAAGTACACGATGAAGACTCTGGCCAGTATTGCTGAGACCATCATCTTCATTTTCCTTGGTATTTCAGCTGTGGACAAATCCAAATGGGCCTGGGATACTGGCCTGGTCGTGTGCACGCTCATATTCATCTTTGTCTTTAGAGCCATGGGTGAGTTAAATGATTCGAATGAATGTAGGAGTCAAAGTCAAGACAGTGGAAAAGAATTAGCAGTTAATGGGATTAGCGTTGTGGGTGATGTAAAATGATGGTGATGTCAAATCAATCACCAGCTGTCATTTTTATTTAGAGTGTTGGTGTTTTAGACCAGAATCAAGCTCTGAGAGTGGAGTCTATGAGCCATGGGTGTTATAGATAACAGAAAACAGCATCATTTAGTAGGCGGAGTTTAGTGTGTGTGGCTCTATTCGAGGTAAATGCTTTTTAGGATAGTTTCTTCAAACTATTAAGCATACGAAAGCACTCAGGACTTCAGCCTTTGTATCTGAGTTTACGTTTGCACAGTTTCTATGACAACACATATAGGTAAAAATCCTTTTAGACACTCACAATACCATCTTAGCTTTGTTCAAGGCTGTTGAAGAAGAGATGAACAAACAGATACACTCACTTCCCATTGTTGCAAGACATGCCCGATTCTCTGGAGCTCTTTTTATACCTATTTTCCGTCAATTTATAAGCTTTTGTAGTCACCAACCCTAAGGCAACACCAGATGTTCCATGCTATCAAGCATCTGTAATGCATCACATAGCAGTTTTGTCGACATTTATTTCTGTAGTTAATCTAAAAGTTCATGGAAAATAATACAGAAAGTAGACTTAATTAGCTCACAGTGCAAACTTAACAGTGGTAATGCGTAGCAGCTGACTGTAGCCCATCCCGTGCTAAATCGGGTAGTGGTGTATTCTTAGCACAGACGTGACACTGACATGGTTTTGTGTGTGTGTGTGTATGTGTGAGTGTGTGTGTGTGTGTGCAGCAATACTGCTGGGACTTTTAAATCGTTTAGATCTAAATGTCACAATCTAGCAGCCCATGATATTCAAGCAACAGTGGACAGACGCTGGCACTAATGAAGGGTACACAAATGGGACATGGAAAATGATAAGATGAATGACCCTATTACAAGGTGCACCGTCATAGCGATGGGTGACACAGCAGGTAGCGTCTCTCGTCTCCAGGGTCCCTGGTTCAGTCCTGAACTCGGGTTGCGCCCTGTGCGGATTTTCTGTGCTAGTTCTCTAAATGTCTGCGTGTGCACTGTGATGAACTGGCATCACAGCCGTCATGTATTCTGACCAGTGTTTTCTAGATCCACCTTGACCCTGACCAGGATAAAGCAGTTAGATGAAAGAAGGAGTGTTTAATAACTTAAGTCCAGTAACTGTAAATGCCTTAGCAGCATACACTTACATCCTGTTACATGTTTTGCCATTTTCTATCCTCATCTCATCACGTCCAGGTGTAGTGGGACAGACCTGGATTCTGAACAAGTTTCGACTGGTTCCCTTGGAAAAGATCGACCAGGTGATGATGTCCTACGGTGGCCTGAGAGGTGCAGTAGCTTTCGCCTTGGTGGTATTGCTGGATGGGGAACACGTGAAGGCGAAGGATTACTTCGTCGCAACGACCATCGTTGTGATTTTCTTCACGGTCATGTTTCAGGTATCATGTTATATTCAGTATGTGTAAACAAGGCTGGCTGTGGATGTGGGTGTTAATGTAATCAATTCCATTGCAGCACCAACAAATAAATTGTTAAGATTTGCATTGTTGTGCTAATCCTAATTATAATAAATGAGGAGATTTATTAGTGTTTGTGTATGCTAGTGAGAGTAAGCAAGGGCACCGATATTAGATGTGAAAAAATTTAGATGCCAATATCCTTCATTTTAATTTGCTGTGTGTGAGTGTGTGTTTTGATTGCCTTTTGCCTGATGAGTCTGTTTTGCATCATTATAAAAATGAGCAAGCTTTCAGCCGCCATGAAATAACAAGTGCACTCACGTAAGCCTGTTTGTCGCTGATGACTAGCTGCTGATTTTATAGTGGCCTCTGAGCGTTGGTCAGAAACATGCAGTTTTTTTTGGCACATGGCAAACTACAAGTTACACGATACAGCTTATACATCAGCCCAGGTGTTTATATAAAACACAAACTACTATGTTTATGAGTTTTGGTTCTGATTGGTCAGAATGTGTTAATTCAATATCTATAAAACCACAGGTTTATATTAATGCACTTGTTCTAATAAGTTAAAAAAGAGAGAACGGTGAAAAGGAACTTTTATAGCTGATGTAATGTGACAGGTCAAAAGAACTTTGTTATTATACAGCATGAAATATTATTAATAAATGTGTTATTATTATTATTATTATTATTAGTAGTAGTAGTATTAATAATAATAATAATAATAATAATAATACATTTTTTTATGTAATTGCTGTCAAATTACTGTGCTGTAAGTGGAATAAAACACTTTGACATGCTTCTATAGGAAAATAACCAGGTTTAGAGTGGTAGCATCTAATAATAATGAAAGGAATATAATAATAAATGGTTTGATTCCTTAACTGTTATTTTCTTTTGCACTTACTAGATTATAGCATCATTTTTGGACAAAAAAATGTAGTAAAAAAATATTGTCTTTTAGTCCTGGTATATTTTTCAGAAAAAATTGTTGATATTAGATAAGATAGCAGAGAAATATTTCTCCTGTTGCTGTTTGTGCTCCATCACACAGGGTCTGACCATCAAGCCTCTGGTTAAATGGCTCAAGGTTCCTCGCAGCACTAACAGAAAACCTACCATTAATGAGGAGATCCATGAGCGTGTGAGTCAGTGCATGTTAATCTGTCTGTCGAACAGTTTTTCCTTTTTGTATTGAGTAGTAGTAGTAGTAGTTTTGACCTTGCTGTGGAAATTTGTGCCTTATAGCTTAGTGGCGATACTGATCTTACTGTCTCAGAGCAATGAATTAATCATACAGGCTTCTTTTGGCCAGTGTGCTGTGCCCCTAGCCACACACACACACACACACACACATGCGCACACGCACACACACACACACATGAACACAAACACATATAAAGTGAGAAGGAAATTGCATCTTCTTGCTCTAGTGTCTGTCTGTGTAGGAAATGGTGAGGGTCAGCACTCCATTGCCCCGCCGTCCTCCACTCTCTGAATGTCACAAAGCCTCCTGCATGCTGGCTTAGAGAATCCTGCTGAGCATGCTGAAACCACAGCTAAACATACACTATATTGCCAAAAGTATTCGTTCACCCATCCAAATCATCAGAATCAGGTGTTCCAATCACTTCCATGGCCACAGGTGTATAAAATCAAGCACCTAGGCATGCAGACTGTTTTTACAAACATTTGTGAAAGAATGGGTCGCTCTCAGGAGCTCAGTGAATTCCAGCGTGGAACTGTGATAGGATGCCACCTGTGCAACAAATCCAGTCGTGAAATTTCCTCGCTCCTAAATATTCCACAGTCAACTGTCAGCTGTATTATAAGAACGTGGAAGTGTTTGGGAACGACAGCAACTCAGCCACGAAGTGGTAGGCCACGTAAACTGACGGAGCGGGGTCAGCGGATGCTGAGGCGCATAGTGCGAAGAGGTCGCCAACTTTCTGCAGAGTCAATCGCTACAGACCTCCAAACTTCATGTGGCCTTCAGATTAGCTCAAGAACAGTGCGCAGAGAGCTTCATGGAATGGGTTTCCATGGCCGAGCAGCTGCATCCAAGCCATACATCACCAAGTGCAATGCAAAGCGTCGGATGCAGTGGTGTAAAGCACGCCGCCACTGGACTCTAGAGCAGTGGAGACGCGTTCTCTGGAGTGACGAATCGCGCTTCTCCATCTGGCAATCTGATGGACGAGTCTGGGTTTGGCGGTTGCCAGGAGAACGGTACTTGTCTGACTGCATTGTGCCAAGTGTAAAGTTTGGTGGAGGGGGGATTATGGTGTGGGGTTGTTTTTCAGGAGCTGGGCTTGGCCCCTTAGTTCCAGTGAAAGGAACTCTGAATGCTTCAGCATACCAAGACATTTTGGACAATTCCATGCTCCCAACTTTGTGGGAACAGTTTGGAGCTGGCCCCTTCCTCTTCCAACATGACTGTGCACCAGTGCACAAAGCGAGGTCCATAAAGACATGGATGACAGAGTCTGGTGTGGAGGAACTTGACTGGCCTTCACAGAGTCCTGACCTCAACCCGATAGAACACCTTTGGGATGAATTAGAGCGGAGACTGAGAGCCAGGCCTTCTCGTCCAACGTCAGTGTGTGACCTCACAAATGTGCTTCTGGAAGAATGGTCAAAAATTCCCATAAACACACTCCTAAACCTTGTGGACAGCCTTCCCAGAAGAGTTGAAGCTGTTATAGCTGCAAAGGGTGGACCGACGTCATATTGAACCCTATGGATTAGGAATGGGATGTCACTTAAGTTCATATGCGAGTCAAGGCAGGTGAGCAAATACTTTTGGCAATATAGTGTAGATTCCGCATCAGTGCATGACTGAAAGAGAGAGTCTATCAGTATTTTATTTAAAGCAGATAAGAATTCACTTGACGTGTTCACGTGCAAGCATGTGTTTCCCTCATCCGCTCACAAATTATCTAGTTTTACACATTAGCCACATTAGCCAAATCTTGGGATGGGCGAGAGCTTACATGTTCACTCTTCCCACAACTGGCCAGTTTTTCTCTAACTGACAGGGAAGACAACATTTGATCCTTCCCAGGACGTATGGCCATGAATGGCTATGGCTTTGTCAGAATCTGGCACCACAGCGAATCATCTCTCTCCACCTATCCCAATCTTCTGCATCCTCAACACTTACAACCCACTAGCATCATATCCTCATTTATTACATCCATATACCTCCTCTTTGGCCTTCCTCTTTGCCTCCTGCCTGGCAGCTCCATGTCCAACATTCTCCTACCAATATACTCACTCTCCCTCCTCTGAACATGTCCAAACCATCTTAATCTGACCTCCCTAACTCTGTCCCCCAAACGTCCAACATGAGCCATCCCTCTGATGTACTCGTTCCTAATCCTGTCCAACCGTGTCACTCCCAAAGAGAACATCAACATCTTCAGCTCTGACTCCTGTCTCTTCCTCAGTGACACTGCCTCTAAACTGTACAGCATGGCCGGTCTCACCACCGTCCTGTACACCTTCCCCTTGATTCTCGCTGATGTTTTTCTATCACAGAACTCCCGACACCTTTCTCCACCCATTCCAACCTGCCTGCACTCTTCTTTACCTCTTTCCCACACTCTCCATTACTCTGGACTGTTGACCCCAAGTACTTAAACTCCTGTACCTTCTTCACCTCTTCACCCTGTAATCTCACTGTTCCACTTCCCTCCCTTTCATTCACACACATGTACTCAGTCTAACTACGACTGCACGTGAAAGCTTGTACTGTTCGAATAAAACCAGTATGGAGAAATAATGAAATGCTGTGTAGATCCTGTAGGATGGGGCAGATGGGGAAGCTATGACGAGCGCTCTAATTACTGTGGACATGCATTCATGGATTATTTATAATCTATAGTCATGCTATAGTCATTTACATACGTAGCAAATAAATAACAGGCAAAGCCGCAAAGATAATTATTCTGTGAACTTTTTTTTCTGGATGCATTTTTCTTATTTCACTTTCAGGCATTTTCTATCTTTATGTCTCTCTTTCAGGCCTTTGACCACATTCTAGCTGCAGTGGAAGACATCGCTGGTCTTAATGGTTACCACCACTGGAGGGACAAGTCAGTGCTTTTTAAATCATATAGTTAACTAACTAGTAAGTCACTTACTTAAATTATTTAAGTATCTTAAATTAATTTGTAACGTATTTAGTAATGTTCGAGTCTCGTGTTGGGTCTCTGATGTCTCTACAGACTTATAATAAGAGGCCAGGAGCAGTTTTTACATTTCCAATAAAAGTTTATAATAGATGATTTAGACTATATCATTAAAGATAATATAATTATGTTTTGAAGACTTTGTGTTTTTATTTGCAATGATCTAGACTTACGAATTCATCAGTGTTTTACATAAATGTCAGTTTTTAGCTGACTTCCTGTTCTTCCTATATGTACGATAAGGTTTAGGCTGAAAAAGGAAAACAAAACGCTGATGCATTCCTCTAAAGAACACTGCTCCGACGAGAAACCCGAATTTCACCCTGTTCGCATTATTTTGCAGATGGGAACAGTTCGACAAAAACTATCTGAGTAAACTGCTGATGCGCAAATCCGTGTACCATAAAAGCGAGCTGTGGGAGGCGTACCAGAAAATCAACATCAGAGACGCTATCAGTGTTATTGACCAGGTGAGTATCCGATCAGCTGTAGTGACCGGTCAGGGATGGTACTCACAGTATGGGTAGGTGTGAAACAGGAGATGTTGTGTTATTGTTGTAGCATGGACTGTTTTTGGCAGCAGTTGTCATGCTGACTCATCTGTGTCAATGTGAATTTTGCTGCATCGTGACTCATGACCACTAAGTGGCGCTCCGGTTCAGTAAATCAACATGCTTCTGTTCTTTCCATGTGTTGACTCAGTTCACTGAGCTGTTTTAAACAACAGTTGAAGTAATGTACAGATTTTTTACAGGTTGAATGAGTGTGTCTCTCTGTCTCTCTCTCTCTCTCTCTGAGGATAAAAACAGAGACTGATTTTTCCATGTCTAATTGGAGCTGACTAGAGATGCTGAGCTCTAGAGAGGCGTGTATATCACAGTCCATCACTACCACCAATAAGGCTCTGAAATCTCCCAGGCTCTGTGATCTCTGTCTCTGAGGCTCCGGAGATGAGAGTATAATCCTCTCCTTTGTTGTGCACATTGACGCCAAAGTGTCTTTGCCACCCCGGGCTCAGTGCGTGAGTTTGCTACCCAAACAGGGGCACTGCGAGATACCGATCAAGCACGCTGACATAAGAGAGAGAGAGAGAGAAGGCCTCAGGAGGGTGATATCAGTGTCAGTGCTGGTATTCAGGTTTGGGATTAGTCCTCTGAGGGAAATGAGTTACTTCAGGAGACTCATTACAGGGAAGAGCCAGAACTATGAGTCACATAGCCAGTACCACAAAATCACTTCCACCTGATCCTGATATTACACTTGATCTCTTTAAAAAATAAACTACTCTCTCTCTCTGGGTTTTATTGAAAAGAATTGGCAGGCTGGTGTTTCCTTTTTAACAGCTTCATGACTTGTTTCTCTCTCTGTCTCCTTCCCTCTTTCTCTCTCTCTCTCATTCTCTTTCTCTCTCCCCTTTCTCTCTCTCTCTCCCCTATTTCTCTCCCTCTATTTCTCTCTCTCTCTCTCTCTCTCTCTCTCTCTCATTCTCTTTCTCTCCCTCTATCTCTCGCCCTCTTTCTGTCTCCCCCATTTCTCTCTCCCCCTATTTCTGTCCATCTGTCTGTCTCACTCTCCCCCCCCCCTCTTTCTTTCTCCCCCTATTTCTCTCTCTCTTCCCCATTTGTCTCTCCTTCACTTTTTTTTCTCCACCACCCTCTCTAACTGTCTCCCTCTATTTCTCTCTCTCTCTTTCACCCTTTTTCTCTCTCCCCCTATTTTTGTCTGTCTGTCTGTCTCTCTCTCTCTCTCTCTCTCTCCTCTTTCTCTCTCCCCCTATTTTTGTCTGTCTGTCTCTCTCTCTCTCTCTCTCCTCTTTCTCTCTCCCCCTATTTCTGTCTGCCCGTCTGTCTGTCTGACTGTCTCCCTCTATTTCTCTCTCTCTTTCACACTTACCCTTTTTCTCTCTCCCCCTATTTTTGTCTGTCTGTCTCTCTCTCTCTCTCTCCTCTTTTTCTCTCCCCCTATTTCTGTCTGCCCGTCTGTCTGTCTGTCTGTCTGTCTGTCTGTCTGTCTGTCTCTCTCTCTCCCCCTCTCTCTCTTTCTCCCCCTATTTCTCTCTCTTTCTCTTCCCCTATTTGTCTCTTCTTCACTCTTTCTCTCCACCCCTCTCTCTCTAACTGTCACCCTCTATTTCTCTCTCTCTCTTTCACACTCACCCTCTTTCTCTCTCCCCCTATTTTTGTCTGTCTTTCGCTCTCTCTCTCTCTCTCTCTCTCTCTCTCTCTCTCTCCTCTTTCTTTCTCCCTCTATTTCTGTCTGTCCATTTGTCTGTCTCTCTCTCTCTCTCCCTCTCCCTCCCCTATTTGTCTCTCCTTCACTCTTTCTGTCCAACCCCCTCTCTAAAACTGTCTCCTTCTATTTCTCTCTCTCTCTCTCTCTCTCTCACACACACACACACACCCTCTTTCTCTCTCCCCCTATTTCTGTCTGTCTGCCCCCCCTTCTCTCTCTCTCTCTCTCTCTCTCTCTGTCTTCCTGTCCTTATAAAACTTCTGGACATTAACAGTGGGCAAAGATACACAATTTGCCAAATTGAATCATTCATATAAGGCATGTTTATTGTCAAATGTCTTACTTTCTTTACATCTGCACTAAAGCTATGAGGCTAAAGAGCTAAAAATGAATGGAAGTGTAGTTCACTCAAATTCTGCAAATAAGTCAAGATTAATAATGTCCAAACACTTTCTGATCAGTGATATTACAAATAATTAGAGAGACACATGTGGAAAACCCCTTACATAATACTTACTTAAAGCAGCTGTTGCTTGTAATTTAGCACTCTCATTGGTTAGGAGTCTACCAGCATGATTTGGCAACATTTATTCCACTCTTCATTGTAAAAATGCCCCTATCAAATTGTGAGGGAAACTCCACAGGTTTTCAGCAGGATCCAGATCTGGGCTGTGCCTGGGCCGATCCGAAACTTTCATCTTCTTCCGAAGCCGTTCCTTTGTTGACTCAGATTCACGCTTTGGGTCGGTATCTTGCTGGAAGGTGAAACTTTTCTACATTTTCAGCTGTTTAACAGACCTGCAGGATTTCTGCCAGCATTGTTTTGGTATATTGAGCTATCTATGATTCTGTGTGTGCCAGTCTGACAGGAAGTAGCTCTGTAGTATGATGCCACCACCACCATACTTGGATATGTTATGGGTGATAATTTGTTTTGTTTTGTGGCAAATATATCTTTTAGAATTATGACTATGAAAAGATCTACATTTTTTTGGTTGCACACTGATCAAGCATAACATTATGACTACCTGCCTGATATTGTGTTGGTCCCCCTTTTGTTGCCAAAACAGCCTTGACCCATCATGCACTGTGTATTCTGACACCTTTCTATCAGAACCAGCATTAACCTCTTCAGCAATTTGAGCAACAGTAGCTCGTCAATTGGATCGGATCACACGGGCCAGCCTTCACTCCCCATGTGCATCAGTGAGCCTTGGCCGTCCATGACCCTGTCGCCGGTTCACCACTGTTCCTTCTTTGGACCACTTTTGATAGATACTGACCACTGCAGACCGGGAACACCCCACAAGAGCTGCAGTTTTGGAGATGCTCTGATCCAGTCATCTAGCCATCACAATTTGGCCCTTCGTCAAACTCGCTCAAATCCTTACTCTTGCTCATTTTTCCTGCTTCTAACATCAACTTTGAGGACAAAATGTTGACTTGCTGCCTAATATATCCCACCCACTAACAGGTGCTATGATGAAGAGATCATCAGTGTTATTCACTTCACCTGTCACTGCTCATAATGTTATGGCTGATCGGTGTATATTTGTTTTGGCAAAATGTTCTTTCACACCTTAGCCCATACAATACATGTTGTATGAAAAGAGATTGTTGTCACATACAGGGAGTGACCTGTACTAGCCTGATATTCCTGTAGCTCTTTAAATTTTGCTATAAGTCTCTTGGTAGCCTGCCTGAATGGAAAAAACGTTTTCAATTTGTCGAAGCAGGGTTTGAATTTGATTATTTCTGAGCACAACCATTTACATTTCTGCCATTTGGCAGACGGCCTTATCCAGAGAGACTTACGTTTTTCTCATTTTATACAACTGAGCATTAAGGGCTTTGCTCAAGGGCCCACCAGTGGTAGCTTGGACTCACAACCTTCCTATCAGTAGTCCAACATCGTCACCACTAATCTACCGCGTCCATTTAACTGTATGATCTTCCCTTGAAGTTCAGAGGAAGACTTGCTTAAAGAGTCTGGTGCTTCAGCAGAGTATAGCGACTGTCCCATTTAGCTATTCTAGGGTCATTATGAAATGGCATACAAACAGTTTATTGTAAATTTTTGAAACAGTTTCTAACTCTCTGGCTCAGTTGAAGCTGTACAATGTAAGCAGTGCTGAGGAAGCATGAGGTGGATATGAGGTTTCAGTAGCCTTCACCAGAAAGTGTCATGCAGCTCGTGTGGTTTAGGAATGTCATTTCCTGCAGCCTTGAGTTTCGTAGCACTCAGCTTCCTGACAGGAGTTATCCCGCTAATATTAGCACAGTTGGAGGAAAGCCCTTTTTTTTCAGTATTTTTCCTGACCACCCAGATGAAAAAAGAAAGAAAGATATAAAATAGGTTTTCTGACGGTCAGGCAATCATCTCAATATTTTGGACTACTTTATTCACATATGCAGCAATTTACAGATTGAAATATTGTTTCACGTGCTTAAAGCTCATTTATGAATTTGCATTGGTGGTCTTATTAGATCTTTGCCCGATGGATATTATTGTCCATGGGGTTCAGGAGTGTGGTTGATTTTGTTTGTTGAGAGAAGCCAGAGGCACACAATGTATTAAAATGCTTTAGAACTGTCAGGAACGATCAGCTGGGCATAATCCAGGATTTTGTGATCTCTGTGTGTGTGTGTGTGTATCAATATTACTGCCATCTCCGTGACCAGCTCATCAAGAGACTACAAATAAGCTTGGTTTCCAGATTAAGAGCATTACACAAACTTTATAACTCTCTACACACACAATTAATGATCATGATTAAAATGTTTTATTATTCTATCACTCCCTGCGCCAGGGTGGAAACGTTCTGACCTCTGCTAGACTCTCCCTCCCCTCTATGGCCAGCAGGACTTCCTTTCCAGAAATGACCAACGTTACAAACTACCTGTGAGTGTGAGCTGAAAGCTGATACGCTTTTATATGCTGTGTTGTAGCTGTGTGGAATGAGATAGAAAACAGATAAGTGCGTGTGTGTGTTTACAGGAGAGAGAATGGTAGTGGGGTTTGCCTGGATCTTCAGGTGATTGACACAAACCCTGGTGCAAAGGTCGAGGAGGAAACTGAAACGCATCACGTCCTGGCTGGGAATCTGTACAAACCCAGGAGACGGGTACAATATGCTCACACACACACACACTAATCCTCTTTATATTAGGATACTGTTTCTTCATTATACAGTAAAACCTCCATATCGCTTGTTGAAGTTACCATGATGTGTCCTAACTATGGATGACCACAGTCTGAATAAAATAAAAATTCTACAAATAAAGTAAACATTTATCATTTTAATTGGAGTAACATTTATGTATGTTAGTAAGTACAGTATATATTGGGCATCTGGGGTTCCATTCTTTCCTGAAACATATAAGCCTATAAGATAACGTTGTTTTTAATATATATGTAGTGCATTGCAGGATATATACACCGATCAGGCATAACATCCTGAGCAGTGACAGGTGAAGTGAATAACACTGATGATCTCCTCATCATGGCACCTGTTAGTGGGTGGGATATATTGGGCAGCAAGTGAACATCCTCAAAGCTGATGTGTTAGAAGCAGGAAAAATGGACAAGCATAAGGATTTGAGCGAGTTTGACAAGGGCCAAATTGTGATGGCTAGACGACTGGATCAGAGCATCTCCAAAACTGCAGCTCTTGTGGGGTGTTCCCAGTCTGCAATGGTCAGTATCTATCAAAAGTGGTCCAAGGAAGGAACAGTGGTGAACCGGCGACAGGGTCATGGACGGCCAAGGCTCACTGATGCACAGGGGAGTGAAGGCTGGCCCGTGTGATCCGATCTAACAGACGAGCTACTGTTGCTCAAACTGCTGAAGAAGTTAATGCTGGTTCTGATAGAAAGGGGTCAGAATACACAGTGCATGACGGGTCAGGGCTGTTTTGGCAGCAAAAGGGGGACCAACACAATATTAGGCAGGTGGTCATAATGTTATGCCTGATCTGTGTAAAGGTATTGTGTATTACAAAAAGAAGAAGACGTAAGAGTATAGTACAGTGAAAATTTGAGAGAGAGAAATATAGAAATAGTGCAGGAAAAAATCTATAGTGCAGATGCCTCATTGAACTATAACCTTCCTGGATGTATACAAATTTTGTAGTCAGAAACAGCTGTAATACTTCTCCCTAACCTCCCGCAGTACCAATCTCACTACAGTCGCCACTTCATGACGGCGGGTGAACAGGAGAGACAGGACCGGGAGGTGTTCCAGAGAAACATGCGTAACCGTCTGGAGTCCTTCAAATCCACTCAGTACAAACGACACAAGAAGGACCGCAGCCAGAAAAAGGCAAGTGTTCAGCATCACTTCAGCCATCTGCTTCTGCTCTTCTCGTGCGGGGTCAAACGCAAAGGCACAGAGCCGAAACTCTTTAGTCATGCCTTGCACATGGTGTTAAAGAGGAAACGGTGTGAGTGTAAAAGAGAGAGAGAGAGGGAGCGAGACAGGTCAGCTCACGTGTTACGTTTTGATAATGATCAGCTGTACATGGCTCCTATTCATCAAGTTCTGTCCAGTCGGAAAATAAGCATACACGGATTCCGCCATCAGTTTCCGTTTTCATCGGGTTCGATCTTCGGCATATCTTTACAATCAAAACTCACGTCTGGTTGGAGTGTAACGTTTAACAGCCAAGGCGAATAATCCAAAACAATACCAATAATTATAGAAAGTAGCCTTGGGTAACTAGAGACGTATAAGCAATAACAATTAATATAGCTGTATTCGTAAAAGTTTTCACACACAGTGAATTTTGCGTATAATTTGTGTGTCATTTTTACCAATCAAATCCACACTATTTTTCATCACCTTTGAATAAAAGCCATTATATTTGTGTAATAAATGAGAAAAAACAAGCGCATTATGATTGTCCTGTAATAATAAAGCCTACTAATCTGTGTGCAGAGAAGGATTTCACCCAATATGAAATAAAAGTCACACATTTTTCTCTCTTACCTACTTCCTAGGAAACATGCTCTGTCTTAAAACTCAAACTAACAGAAAAGCTGACTAGTAAAAACTTTAATGTTTCTTTTTATTTTATAAATAGACTGATACAAGTACACTATATTGCCAAAATTCATCCCAAAGGTGTTCTATCAGGTTGAGGTCAGGACTCTGTGAAGTTCCTCCACACTAAACTCTCTCATCCATGTCTTTATGGACCTTGCTTTGTGCACTGGTGTGCAGTCACATTGGAACAGGAAGGGGTCATCCCCAAACTGTTCCCACAAAGTTTGGGAGCATGAAATTGTCCGATATGTCTTGGTATCCTGAAGCATTAAGAATTCCTTTCACTGGAACTAAGGGGCCGAGCCCTGAATTCAATGATTTGGAGGGGTGTCCCAAAACTTGTATAAATCGCTAGCTTTTATAATCTGTTAACTCAAACCTCTTCTTTCTGTCACAGCGCAAAGGTTCAGATGCGAAGGAACAGGATACTATTGAAAAGCCCAGGAGAAACGTCAGCTGGCAAGACAAAGGTGGTGTACATGTTCTTATTTATTTATTTATTTATTTATTTTTTCCAGAAATGATGTCATACGTTTGCTATCTGCAGTGGAGGATTTTCATCATTGCTGTTTTCACCAGGCACATGGTTGAAAAAAAGCTTATAGATGAGCAGGAAGGTGTAATTAAACGCCAAACACCTAAACACATAAGTATACATTATGAAGGAAGTGGGCCTAGTGTGGGTAGGGCTGGACAATATGATGAGATAATATATAATTTTGCAGAGAAACAGGATGTTTTAAACAAAAGCAAGCAAAGTTTGTGGGAGTCTCTGAGGTTGTCGTAGGTGATACCAGTGGATATAGTTATCTATATGAGATGAATATACAGTTGTGCTCATAAGTTTACATCCCCTGGCAGAATTTATGATTTCTTGGCCAATTTTCAGAGAATATAAATGATAACACAAAAACTTTTCTTTCACTCATGGTTAGTGTTTGGCTGAAGCCATTTATTATCAGTCAACTGTGTTTACTCTTTTTAAATCATAATGACAACAGAAACTGACCCTGATCAAAAGTTTACATACCCCAGTTCTTAATACCGTGTATTGCTCCCTTTAACATCAATGACAGCTTGAAGTCTTTTGCGGTAGTTGTGGATGAAGCTCTTTATCTTCTCACATGGTAAAGCTGCCAATTCTTCTTGGCAAAAAGCCTCCAGTTCCTGTAAATTCTTGGGCTGTCTTGCATGAACTGCACGTTTGAGATCTCCCCAGAGTGGCTCAATGATATTGAGGTCAGGAGACTGAGATGGCCACTCCAGAACCTTCACTTTATTCTGCTGTAGCCAATGACAGGTCGACTTGGCCTTGTGTTTTGGATCAGTGTCATGTTGGAATGTCCAAGTACGTCCCATGTGCAGCTTCCAGGCTGATGAGTGCAAATTTTCCTCCAGTATTTTTTGATAACATACTGCATTCATCTTGCCATCAATTTTGACCAAATTTCCTGTGCCTTTGTAGCTCACACATCCCCAAAACATCAGCGATCCACGTCTGTGTTTCACAGTAGGAATGGTGTACCTTTCATCATAGGCCTCTCCAAATGTAGCGTTTATGGTTGTGGCCAAAAAATTCAATTTCGGTCTCATAACTCCAAATGACTTTGTGCCAGAAGGTTTCAGGCTTGTCTCTGTGCTGTTTGGCGTATTGTACGCGGGATACTTTGTGGCATTTGCGTAGTAATAGCTTTCTTCTGGCAACTCGACCATGCAGCCCATCTTTCTTCAAGTGCCTCCTTAATGTGCATCTTGAAACAGCCACACCACATGTTTTCAGAGAGTCCTGTGTTTCACCTTAAGTTATTTGTGGGTTTTTCTTTGCATCCCGAACAATTTTCCTGGGAGTTGTGGCTGAAATTTTAGTTGGTCTACCTGACCGTGGTTTGGTTTCAACAGAACCCCTCATTTTCCACTTCTTTATTAGAGTTTGAACACTGCTGATTGGCATCTCAATTTTTTTTATATCCCTTTCCTGTTTTATACAGGTCAACTACCTTTTCCCACAGATCCTTTGACAATTCTTTTGCTTTCCCCATGAAACGTCAGTGCAGCACTGGATGAAAAATGCAAGGGTCTGTCAGGAGTCCAGAAGCTCATTGACCTTTTATACACACACACTAATTACAAGCAAACAGATCACAGGTGAGGATGGTTACCTTTAATAGCCATTCAAACCCGTTTGTGTCCACTTGTGTGCATGTTATCAGGCCAAAATCACCAGGGTATGTAAACTTTTGATCAGGGTCAGTTTCTGTTGTCATTATGATTTAAAAAGAGTAAACACAGTTGTTTGACAATAAATGGCTTCAGCCAAACACTAACCATGAGTGAAAGAAAAGTTTTTGTGTTATCATTCATATTCTCTGAAAAATAGCCAAGAAATCATAAATTCTGCCAGGGGATGTAAACTTATGGGCACAACTGTATCATATTATAATAATTGCCTACTGGTGGTCCAGCAGCAGGATCCCGCGCTCTTATTGCCGTGGCCCGGGTTCAATTCCCGGGCAGGGAGCTAACTCAGCCACCGAAGAATTAACTCCAAGTGCCGGTCCCAAGCCTGGATAAAATGGGAAGGTCATCAAGTATAAAACCTATATGAGTGCAGTGGTAGCTCAAGTGGTTAAGGCTCTGGGTCATTGACCGGAAGATCAGGGTTCAAGCCCCAGCACCACCAAGCTGTCACCATTGGGCCCTTGAGCAAGGCCCCCAACCTTCCCCTGCTCCAGGGGTGCTGCATCATGGCTGACCCTGCGCTCTGACCCCAGCTCTCCGAGGATGGGATATGTGAAAATGCAAATTGAAACATGAGGACCAGCTATAGTGACCCTGAACTGGGGGCAGCTGAAAGAACATGTTAGATTATAATAATATATAAAACTATTGTTGTCGTTTTATTTCTTTTTTCTGCAGAAATCTTATTTTATAGATAAAAGCATTATTAAAATGTGTCATTGGACTTTTTTAATAGTGGCACTAATCAAGTATAAATATTTTATTATTTATTAATTATGTATTCTAAAAAAAAAATTTGTCATGATGTGTTATTTCTGCCATATGACTCTAGCAACATATCTGTGTCCATCTACAGACCCTGTGGTAGTGCCCCTGGAGCCTGGGGAAGAGAAAGGGGAGCACTCGGAGCCAGAGAAAGATGAGGATGTTGGGATCACCTTTGTGGCCCAGAGGGGTTCAGAAACACCAAAGGTGCAACCCAAATCAGGTAATGAAGAAAAAGCCCAAAATCCATAAAGAATAACACACGATAAACTGCTTTTATACGAATATAACACACATGAAAATGAATTATTTTTATTCTTTTTCTTCCGCAGACTCAGCTGTTCAGAGCCCGACTGCTGCTCCCCCATCTCCCACATGTGGAGAGAAAAACCTGCCATGGAAGGAAGATGTAGACTCTCTGCCTCCATGTGTGTCCAGCGAGGCCACTAAAATCATCCCCATAGACCTGCAGGAGGCCTGGAACCAGAGCATCTCCTCGCTAGAGAGTCTGGCCTCGCCTCCGGTCATTCAAGAACCGCAGCACCCTCACATCAACACCCTCTCCAGACTCGCCGCACCCACACGGCCTCCCACTTCAGCCCAGTTCCACTTCCCTGGAGGCAAAGACGAGGAGGATGAGAGCGCTCTCTCTCAGCAGCAACAGGAAATGCAGCCTCTCATGATATCCAAGCGGCAGACACCCCATTCTCTCCCACCCTCTGCCGCACTGCCTTCTGGGAAGAGGAGGAATCCGTGCATTTATCTAAGGAGTCTAGTAACAACACCACCGTCAAACAGTGTACCACACAGCAGAAAACCAACACAGCTGTAGTTTAGGAGTTGTTTTCTCTCTTTCATTAGATCTTTATAGATCTCCTGCTTTTGGAGCCTCCGTTAACTCATGCTGCTGGCTAATACGATACCCTCGTGCTGACGTTATTTCTTATAAATATACCTTCCACCTTTTTGTTTTTAAAAAGTCAGCACTGAGGTGAAGGAAAGTTACGACTCCACAGATCGGACCTTAAAGAAATTACTTGCTGACTAGCAGCACCTGCGCTCTTACTGCAAGGCAGTTCCTCTTACATGGAAAAATCTCTCCACTTCTCGTGTTTTTCTTCTTTTCTTTGTGCGCTCCAAATGCATGGCGAGATATTAGCACAGAGCAAGGGGCTCTTGGGTGTGTCAGTCTATCATGGCTTCCATTTACAAGCCAACCCCAAACTCGGAAAACCCAAAAAACTGAAAGAATGTCCGATTGCCATTTGGCAGTGCCGTAACTGTATAACTTTATTCTTCGACTCCGCCCAGTCATCCAAAAGCAAAACAAAAGCGAGAGAATAAGAGGCATTCAGTCCAGCCAAACCTCACTCTTAAGAGCCCAGATTCCACTTTCTGAATGACTCTTGGCTGAAAAGAGCAGTCCATTCTCCCCTGCTGCACTCAGAGAGCAAAAGGAACCAGTGCTCCATGTCAGTGGGTTCTCGAAGGGGCACAAAGCCAGCCTGCTGTCCTCACACACAGTGCGTGAACTGGATATACTCTATACTGCATGCTTATAGATGTACATCATAAACGCAGTGTGATCTCTTTAACACATGAGCAGGACAGCAATTTATAGTCGAGAGGGGATATAAGATCTGTGCTTCTAATCACTGTGCTGTTTGCTGGATTGAACCGCTAGTCTAGTTTGCTCTCGTTATAGCACTTTCTCTAAGCCTTATTTCATGTCATCTATATTGTATTTATTTTCCCCTCTTTGCACTTACCGAAGAAGGACCAACATGTACGTATGTAGAATAAAACAAAAGCCTAAACGAACGTCCTATACACCCACCCTCTATATTTATGACCGTGTCTCTCCGTGTGTGTTGTGTCTGTAATCCAGCTACTGGATATCCACTTTGTAGAAATCTCAGATATGTCTTATATGAGCATTTTATTGTAATCACAATGACAGTATACAAATGCACATAAAAAAAGAGTTTATTCATAAATATATATTTATTTGAAACGGTGGTCATTTGGACCGCCAGAGAGACCTAAGATTCATAGCACATCAAACCTCTGTGTTGGAGAAACTATCCCTTTATGCTTGTGGATTAAAGTAGTATTATATGCAAAGCTTATGATTTGCACCTCAAGATCAAAAGCCATGTAAAAACCCAGATTTGTTCATGTTTAAGCTGCTAGCTCATGTTTTCTTGGTTTCTGTTATAAACGTCTTGAAATATGTCGTGCCTTTAGAAGGAGTCTGGATCGTTCTGTGTAAGGGACCTCGATATCTGTCGTGCCTGGCAAACATTGAAGAGCATTTCGGTGTTGTGATGTCTCGCCTAACCTCGCGTTTGTCGGATAGTCAGCCGTATCACTTCGGATTTTTTTTAATTCACATATACATGTGATGTGCACCTGTTTTACTGCACATTTGAAACTGTTTTCATACGATCTGCCCACTGGGTGTTCTGTTGAAATTAGACGAACAGTCTGTGTGCCAAATGTTAACCCGGGGTAATGTCCAAGCGTAAAGCTAATAAAAGAAGAAAGCTTTCTTACAGTAATACTGGTGTCCTGTGTGTTTTTTGATTATTCACATGAAAAAGAATATAGTATTAATAGCTTCATTCACAAGGAAGCATAGCAAAAAAATAAAAAGATGATGTATTCTGTATTTGACTATGTGTTCAGATTTCCCCTACATCTTTCTCCTGACATCATTAAGTAGGGCTCAGCTGCTCCGTCCTGTACTTCAGAGGTCCAGGAGGCCCAGCAAGGGGGACTGCAGTGAATAACGAAGTGATCGTTCCCCTTTAAACTCTCACAGTCCCAGTGGTGCAGGTAGGTCTTTCCTTTACTTCCCCTCAAAGAGAACTCATTGTATTTATGTGCTAATGTGCCATTTTGCTTCTTTTCTTGTCCTTCATGTCCTCGGCCAGCCATGAGGTAACCGGTTCGAGGACAAATGTTAGATTTGCATGCAGTGGGAAGTCAAGGTTTTTGAACAGGACCAAAGGGTGGTCACAAGATCTCTGTAATGAAGTGTTGGAAAAATTAGTTTCTTTGCTGTAATTATAGGCCATATAAATATGATGTGTTGCCTTCACAGTTTTTGTATAAAACACATCAACATTACTCCTCTGATGACTGTAATAAAGATGACCTAGATATCCTTACAATGGACTGCGGTACCATCCAGAGCTGATGCCCAGTGTTCCTGGGGCTAGCTAGCTGTGGTTCCACCACAACCCTGACCTAACACAGTTACTGAAAATGAATGAACGCGTGAGATATGATGTATTAACTCGTCATTGAAGGAGTAAACTCAGTGATGTCATTCGAGGTCAGAAATGAGGTGGCAGGACTTTCATATTTCACTTTGCCTACATTTGCTGGACCTTCAAAAACATTTATATTATCTTAACTGATTACAAAGAGTAAAACACACTGAAACTTTGAAAACATGAACAAAAGAGTAACAAAAAATCGACAAATTTGTCATCTCTTCAACTTCAGCTGCTGAAGATGAATTTTTTTGGAAGTTAAATAAACATCTGGTTATGTTTATAATAAATAATTGTTTATTTTAACATAAATAAATAAATAAATAAATAAATAAATAAATAAATCCTCAAGTAACCAGTTTCAACGTGTAAAGTGAGTACAAAATATAATCCAAAATAATAATAATAATAATAATAATAATA
Source organism: Hemibagrus wyckioides (assembly GCF_019097595.1). NCBI lineage: Eukaryota > Metazoa > Chordata > Actinopteri > Siluriformes > Bagridae > Hemibagrus > Hemibagrus wyckioides. Next base: position 6,236,158 of record NC_080736.1, on the reverse strand, counting down.
ATAATAATAATAATAATAATGCAAAATTCGTTTTTGACTGATTGACAGCATGTAAACCAATCATATTTGAAGTTATTAATTTAAATGAACCAATCACGTGAGAGTATATTTCCCGCCTCTCCTTGCTGTTCTATTATTCAGTTCAAAAAAGACGAATTTCAAAGTAAGATAATTTCAGGAAATGCCTTTATTCTTTCTTTCTTTCTTTCTTTCTTTCTTTCTTTCTTTCTTTCTTTCTGTCTTTCTTTCTTTCTTTCTTTCTTTCTTGACACGTTTCTAAATGTAATACCTAACTGTGTAAATATCATACTCTGTGTAAATCAGGACTCTGCTAATTTCCGTTAAACAGTTAGCGAGCTAGCAATCGGTGTCAGGTTTCCAGGTCCGTTTTTCCGACATAAATATGTTGTTTTTAAACCGGGAAACATATTTACGAGTAGTTGATTTGGTTTGTAAAAGTAGAAAAGAAATGTAAGTATTTATCTGCTGGATAAAGTGACTGCTGTTTTATACACTGTATTGCCAAAAGTTTTGGGACACCCCTCCAAATCATTGAATTCAGGGGTTGGGCTTGGCGCCTTAGGGTTCCAGTGTAAGGGACTCATGACTGGACACCAGTTGAGACATGGATGAGTTTGGTGTGGAGGGACTTCAGAGTCCTGACTTCAACACAATAGAACACAGCTTCAACTCTTCTGGGAAGGCTTTCCGCAAGGTTTAGGACTGTGTTTTTGACCATTCCTCTGGAAGCACATTTAGAGCGCTGGTGGCTCGGTGCTAGGTTTCTCATTGACCATGCAGAAGGCCCGGGTTCGATTCCCAGCCAGTGCCCACACCCCAGCCACTGGATGCAGTGCCGGTCCCAAGCCTGGATAAAAATGGGAGGGTTGCATCAGGAAGGGCATCCGGCAAATTGTTGTGCGGACCGGTTGGTCTGGTGTGGTGACCCCTCACAGCAGCCGAAAGATCAACAACAACCTCTAGAAGCACATTTGTGAGGTCAGGCACTAATGTTGGATGAGAATGCCTGGCTCGCAGTCTCTGTTCTAATTCATCACAAAGAGATCAGGCCAGTCATCCCCAAAGTGTTCCCACAAAGTTGGGAGCGTGAAATTATATGCTGAAGCATCAGGAGTTCCTTTCGGTGGAACAAATTGGAACTGGAACCAACACCTGAATCCAATAATTTGGAGGGGTGTCCCAAAACTTTTGGCAATATAGTGCGAGACACACCTGTGCTTCAAAGCAGTTAGAAACGATTACAGGTTTCTACTGTTTCATGGCTCATGTCACAAAGTGACCTTTTCTGATGGTTACAGTGCACCACCACTGGAGACTCCTTCCATAAATGCTATTGTAAACATCTCTGTATAGAAGACTTCACCATATCAGTGAGTAGGCATTAGGAATTCTTGTAGGTTGAATTCTCGAATCTGATTGGTCAGAAAGTGTGCTTTATTTTTGTATAACAACAAGACATCCGACTGGAACTCGAGTGACCATGAGTGTTGATGTTAATTTGCTCCTTGTTGTTTCTGTAGTAGCAGCTTATATACAGGGACTTGAATGGTGGATGCAACATATAATTAAATAATAAACCTGGAAGGATGAATGGTTTCATTATCAGTATTGCTAATGAAGCGGCATTGTGTCGTCTTTATAGTTTCAAAAGTGCGAAAGAACTAAGAATCTGATAGCGACAGGCATTTCTGCAGGGTTAAGTGCTCAGAGTCATCAGGACGCCGGTAACCTTTGGTACCAAATTCCGGTACCTGGTCTGAGTGACTCCAGTTGAATGTTGTAAGCCTGAAGTAAGTCAGCTCTTGATAGCATTCCTCTGTTATCTTGACTGACTGATGAGCTTTCCTGAAGGCTAATGCATGTTATGACTCTGTTAAAGTGTGTGTCATTCTACACATTTGCCCTCGGGTGCATCCGTTATGTAACCGAATGAACAGAATTTCTGTGGGCATGTTTTTGAGTACCGTTTTGGAAGTGCTTTTGGAGGCTCTGTTTGTGTGTAGAAAGAATGCATGAACCTGTTATCGAAGCAATATATATAGACATCAAGTGTATAACATATTTTAAACTATATGTACCATAGCACTTCTCAAATCTGATTGGTGTGTGTGTGTGTGTGTGTGTTGATAAATTTCCCATAAAATTAGTATCAGAGAGTGTTGATTAACAGCTGCTCTGACAGTACTTTCTAATATGTTATCGTTTCTATAGTAACAGCTCATTCACAGGGATGTGTGATGGATGCTCCACATAATCTAAGACTGTTATAACGTGTTATTGTTTAGGATTTATAGACCGAGTCTCCAGTGTCTTGGAAAGGGCTCTGCACTTTCTTGGTAACATGACAAGCTGTTTTTTTCTCTTTAAGTAAAAATAATTTACTTACTTGTTAACTTACAGAGAAAGAAAGAAGGCTTGTGATGAGGGTCCAGCTGGTTGGAGCTGCTATAACGTAAGTAAATGCCACAACATTACATTTAACTATAAAAGGTTAAAAGTATGATTTGTCATTCATTAATAAAAATAAATTGCAGTAATTGGTGCATGTCTGTGGTATAAGTGGAATAAAACGTAGCAGGACATACACCAACCAGGCATTATGACCACCTGCCTGATATTGTGTTGGTCCCGCTTTTGCTGCCAAAACAGCCCTGACCTGTCATGCACTGTGTATTCTGACAGCTTTCTATCAGAACCAGCATTGAACAATTTAGTAGCTCGTCTGTTGGATTGGACCACACGGGCCAGCCTTCATTCCCCACGTGCATCAATGAGCCTTGGATGTCCATGACCCTGTCGCCGGTTCACCACTGTTCCTTCTTCGGACCACTTTTGATAGACACTGACCACTGCAGACTGGGAACACCCCACAAGAGCTGCAGTTTTGGAGATGCTCTGATCCAGTCGTCTATCCATTAATTCGTCACACTCGCTCAAATCCTTACACTTGTCCATTTTTCCTGCTTCTAACTCATCCACTTTGAGGACAAAATGTTCACCTTCTGCCTCATATATCCCATTTATCACTTCTCCTCTCACTGCTCATAATGTTATGCCTGGTTTTTACACACTTCCTGACGCAACCCTCCCATTTTATCTGGGATTAGGATGCACTGATGGTTAACCCCTATATGTCTGGGTTGGTTGCCTGCCCGGAAATCAGACCCGGCCCATATATTATACATATGTGCTGGTAAATGGGGGAAAAAATCCATGTTTGGGTGTTTACAATAACTGTGCTTCATGGCTGTTGCTGTATCATGCTAAAACGTGGATTGTTTTTCTATAACGGCATATTCTGTTAGGGTTTATTCCTTCCTATATTGAACTCTAAAACCACTTCTTTTTTTGGAAAATGCTTGTATGGAAATTGCTGACTGTTCAGTATGACCTCCAGCTGTGCAGGGTTTGCTCCGTAGGTCATTTTACTCTTTTCCTGGTGCTCTGCTTCACCTTTGCACTGCAGTGCTAATTAACCACATACTGAATATAACTTTACAGCCAAGCACTTCATCTGGGAGCAGTCTAAATCAGTACAGCCAGTAATCAGTACAGTGCACTGGCCTTGGTCTCAGGAAGCGTCCGTGTGCTATATCCGGCGACTGCATTGTAGCTGGTCAGAAAACAGCTACGACCGACCTGAACGAAGGTAAAAACATGGTGAGATTTAAATCACAGAAATGACCAAGCTAGTTGTACTGCATTATAGATTATAGCCTTACTGTGAGTTTGTTTCTATTTGTTTGTGATCGTAGCAAAAGCTTTATGTTTCAGTTTTTCTCAATAATCTTTTTAATCTTATCAGTATCCAGGGACTGATCAGTCATACACTGTAGCTACAGATTCCATCCATGGTCATGTTGATTTTTTATATCATTACATATCACATAACATTGATTTTTAATAAATCCTGTATATACATCTATTAATAAGACTGCCACTACAGTTCAGTTTCCATCACTGGCATTCATCTACTCTACTTTTTAAAAAATGTTTATTCATGAAGAAATAAGCTTTTGTTCAAGTTAAATGCGTATTAAATGAAGGACAGGTTCTCTCACGTGTATTGATTGACATGTAGCTTGACAGACTGATGGATTTACTGGTCTGTAGTTTATAATTCAGTATATCCTCACTTCAGTCCACTCAGCAACGAATGTAACGTAATCTCAGACAAGATCTTGTCAAAATGGTATAGAGTGTAGTTTGCTGTAGCATTTTATGTTCCCTTCAGTGGAATTAAGAAACTTAAACCTGTTCCAGCTTGACATTACCCCTGTGCACAAAGCTATGAAAAAAGCTAAGATCTATCAAGACATGGTTTATAAAGTTTGGAGCTGAAGAACTCGAGTGTCCAGCACAGAGCCCACTGAACCCTTTTAAGATGAACTGGAACACCGACTGGACCCCAGACCTCCTCACCCAACATCATAGCCTGATCTCACTAATGCTCTTATGGATGAATGAGCTCAAATCCCCACAGCCACGCTCCAACATCTAGTGGAAAGCCTTGTGGAGGTTATTATAACAGAAATTGGGACTGAATCTGATATTACATGCTCAACATGTGTATGATGGGCAGGTTTTCACATACAGTTGGCTGTATAATGTTCTTCAGGTTGCAAAATATGAACAGTCAGGGCCTGTCATCCCTGATATTCTCCAATCCTCCATGAATGAGCCCATTCTTTAGAGTATAATTGTAGACCAACCCCCCCTCTTCACATTCTCCCCTTCCATATTGGTTTGATGGAAAAGCTGTCCACATTCTTACTGGATAGTTTGTATTGTCAGTGCTCAGTGAGTTGGGAGATCTGTGCCTGTTCTCCTGCAGACTGACAAACAGGAATATTTCCATTTCACACCAGTGTGGCAGTAATGGCATTATAATGAAGATTAGAAATAGAGAGCTTCATCTGGTCTGGATGCAGATCCAGCAAAGTATATCAGGAGGTTATACAGACGGGATAATTACTAATGATTAGCCATTATCGCTAAGTTAGAACATATTCATATGTTTGTAAGCATGAACTTTTTATGAAGCTGGATCTTCAAACCTAGAGCACCCCCAGTTTAGACTGGTGTATACTTTTTATTTTTATTATTATTGTACCCCATATTTCTTTGCCGGTGAGCTGTAAAGCATCTCTTATTGTAATCCCTTCTGTTTGCGCTCACCCCTAATCGAGTTGAGACTTCATGTCTCTGTGGATTAACGTGGGTGGTGTCAGCCATGTCTTGGTGAGAACATTGTTTTGATGACTGTGGGAAATAAAAATATTTGCGAAGGAAAACACCCTGCTATTACACTTGTCAGTAGTATGTGTGTTATAAAAATGCTGCCCCTATGTTCTAGGCTCCTCCGTTTAGATAATTACCAGTTCAGATTTTCACCTGGGAACATTGTATGTGCGTGTGTCTGCATGCTGGAGGCAAGGCATTACTCGATATTGCGCAACATCACCAAGAATTTCGAAAATGGTAAAGAAGTGCACAATCCACATAATGTAGGAGAAACCCTGTTGTTTTTGTTAGGATTTTTTTAGATTAAAATCTAATCTAAATTTAATCGATTAAAATTATGCTTGAGCCCACCACTGATCTCATATAATGACGAGTGCTAGCTTGTGTATCCCAATACAGATGATTTCAGTAAGGGAACATAGTTTTAAGTGCACATCTAGTCATGGTATGCACCATTGCAGTGGGATGGAGCTAGCCCAGGGGATGTTCAGATTATGAGCATGAACTTACTTACTATAACATGTTGTGTTTTTAAATTGCTGAGGGTCTGTGTGCTCCCAGTCTGGTGTAAAAGACCATTTTGATTAAAATAAGAGCATGGTGGTGTTGCAGATATGCAAATAAGAGTTTGTGGAAATCTGACCATCACACCCAAATACGGGTCTTCCCCGATCACACTATTTTATGGAATGTCTTTGTGATCTGAAGCATTACAGTTCCCCTTCACTGGAGACCTAGACCAAACCTGTTCGAGAAGGACCGTTCACAATGCAAATGAAGGTTGGAGTGGAAGAACTCAAGTGTCCTGCACAGAATGCTGACCTCAACCCCTCTGCACACCTTTTGGATGAGCTGGAATGCTGACTCTACCCCACCTGACCTTACTAATGCTCTTGTGGCTGAATGAACACAAACCCTGTGCTCAGCCTTGCTCCAAAATCTACTGGCCTAGACTAAAGCCTTCTCACACTTATTATAACAACAAAAAGGGAATAAATGCGTAATGGGATGTTCACCCAGCACATATACGGGTGTGATGGTCAGGTGTGTGCATACTTTTGGCCATATAGTGTCCAACCCCATCCACATTGCCTACCGGTGGTCAAATGGATAATAGGAGAGGTCAAGGGGTTATTAATTCAGTTCTTTGAAACACACACCCACACACAAGGGACTATACTTTCTTATATTAATGTGCATCTGAAAGAGGCTACCATGACAATGCTGTGGGGTTTTAACATTTCACTTAAAACAGCTTTTTAGATGCTCCCTGGTCGGGTGCTCACATGTGGTCTTGGGTTTTGGTAGACTGGAGATTTTAAATGCGGTCTTGACTGATGTCAACGTCCAAGCCAAAAGAAAAGACTTAAAAGAATTAAAATTTTCCACATTTTGAACAGTTAGTAGATCTCCCTCAAGGTTATCGTGCCTGTGGTTACGTTCCTCTGCCAGCTTTTACAATCCATTTACAAAACCGTCATGCAAACTTGGAAATGTCTGTGAAGGTGATTAATATTCTTGATAATCTTGGAATAAGATGTGTCTTTAAAGGGCAGGCTGCTTTTATCCCATCACTCAGTTTGTGTTGAATTTGGAATAATATACCAGTTGCACCTCTGTTTTGTGAAATCTTTTGTCGAGCCAAGTTCATTAATCATTTAATACCGAATTCAACACAGCAGTGAAGGGATTTAATGGCAGTAGAGTTGTTCCAGCCATGAGGAAAATCTGGTTGCCAAAACTAATTTTATTGTCATGGTATTTGTTTTCTTTTCCTTCTTTGCTCTAGTGTCTATACCGATCCTTCAGACAGTTTGGTTTGCCTTAAAATTGTTATTACTGTGTCTTCTCTAGGTGTTTACACTCTGTTTATCTTCTTGTATTTTTTCAGATAAATGAGGGAACTGGTTAGGAGCATTCACTGACATGCTGCTTCCTATATTAGGTGAGTAAACTCAAAATCATGAACAGATAGATGATCAAAATAGATACAGCACTTACTGTGTAAAGACTGTACAGCATTCCGGAACCATTCAGTCTAGAACCGAATTAATTTTTTATTCAGCACTAAATAATGGACACGGACTTTTAAAAAAAGCTGTAATATTCATCTACATTTAATGATCCAGTAGTGTTTTTTTCCCTCTGGCTGTCACTGATTGGCTGTCCCTAAGGGGACACCTCATTGTGTATGTTGTCAAGGCCAGTGTTGTGAGGTTAAAGGGTCTCCACGCTCCAGGGGCTGGCTGGTTCTGACTGTAACAGAAGTCGGGTTGGTGCTGGCATCTGTGTGTGTTAATTAGCTTAGGTTTGTTGAACGACAAGTGCTAGTTAGACATGACGAGTGACAGTTTGGGCAAAACCTGTATTAGAATAGCAGTATGGCTACGGCTTGTCCAGATCAGTTATTATAATCCGCATTGTCAAGTATTATAATTAACATGAGATTACAAGATGAGGAACACAGTTACAGTTTCATGCAATGGTTTTACAGCTGTAGACAATCAAGGATATAAAGATATACACTATATATACATATATATTAATCTTATCAGTTTTGAGAATGATGATTTTTGCTCATATTTGTGAGTAATCTGAACTTACACACAGTTAAAGCTGTTTATTGTGTTGTGTCTAATCACAGAGTTCTCAAAACATAAAAAGTTCCTGACTCTGCATATCATTGTTGAAGTTTTTCTGAGAGGTTTTTGATTGTAATTCCCATTAAACATTTCTGTAAAGATTATATTTTGTGTCCACATTTATAGGAAGGTATATTTTCAATAATATTTTAATCAGAAGGTGCTCACTAAGGTGTGAAATTAATTGAAATTAAATGTACCTGACAGGAAAAAATATTTACTTAAATAAATCATAAACATATCTCATTTTAGACAGAAATATTAACTGTTCCAGATTCTGCACCAATCATTTTTTGGAGCTATGTTACTAGTAAATAAATCAATAAATTATTCCAATAAATAATTTCACATGACTGTATTTTTATCAGAACTTGGGGTTCACAGTCCAGTGACTTCTGTGCCAGTCCCAAGCCCAGATAAATAGAGAGGGCTGCATCAGGAAGGGCATCCGGTGTAAAACATGGCCACATTTAATCATGCGAATCGTCAGTACTGTGTGATAGAAAAATATCGGCGAGAATCAAGGGGAGGGTGTACAGGACAGTGGTGAGACCGGTCATGCTGTATGGTTTAGAGACAGTGTCACTGAGGAAGAGACAGGAGTCAGAGCTGGAGGTAGCAGAGCTGAAGATGTTGAGGTTCTCTTTAGGATTAGGAACGAGTACATCAGAGGGACAGCTCATGTTGGACGTTTGGGGGACAAAGTTAGGGAGACCAGATGGTTTGGACATGTTCAGAGGAGGGAGAGTGAGTATATTGGTAGGAGAATGTTGGACATGGAGCTGCCAGGCAGGAGGCAAAGAGGAAGGCCAAAGAGGAGGTATATGGATGTAATAAATGAGGATATGATGCTAGTGGGTGCAAGTATTGAGGATGCAGAAGATAGGAATAGGTGGAGAGAGATGATTCGCTGTGGTGACCCCTGATGGGAAAATCCGAAAGAAGAAGAAGACTGTATTTTATCAAAAAACTATTTCCATAAAGAACTTCTTTTCTAAAGAAGAGAAGAATCAGCTTGATTTGTATTAAAATTAAGTCAGTTCTCTGCTATCACTACACACATGAGTTCAGACTCTCCTAATAAGTCAGTCAGATGGGATGGAGGTGTGTTTTGCCATCCCGTGTTGAAAAATTAAAAATGTTTTTTTAGCACATTTTCCATACATTAGATTTAAATTCCTACTACAACTACAATTAATCCGTATCATGCTATTGATATTTTATTATTGTCCAAACTTGACCTGAGCCATATCATTTTAGATTTATTCTCCTTTCAGCTCTTCATTGCTTTAACATTGGCACAGTGACCGTTTTAATGGATGTCATAAGAGCCCCTGGACTTGTAACTAATACTGTATGTAGTGTTTGCTCTACTCCTGAGAGTCTATAGAGACCCAGACAGGAAGCCTTACTCTGTCAGCTCTAAATCTTCACATTTCACCTAATGAGAATAGCAGCGTACTGACTGAGTAATTATGTCAGAGCTAATATAAGGAGAAAAGCAGGCCTCGAGCGTGCTGTGTCGGACCCCCCGTATCCATTCATACAGGCCAACTGTCAACACCGCAGCCCAGCAGCTGCCGAGTACCTCAAACCTACACGCTTTTTAGAGGATTAAACAGGAGGAGCCGACAGGATATATTTACTGTGTTGACTTAACACGCGCTCTTGATTGAATACATGTAGGAGGGCTGTTGCACCAGGATTTGATGCCGCAGTTTAAAAGAATTACTTCGCTACTATAATTCATATTAAGTGCTTATTAATATGAAGTGGAATAATATATCTATTGCTCAAAGTCTCTATTTAAACTCATCACTTATTCACCATCAGCACCTGATTTATTATGTTTAAGGATGTGGTGGATCCAATCCAGGGCTTACATACACCCATCTTCACAATCATTCACACCCAAGGGCAATTAAGTGTTGCCTGTGCACACAATACTACGGTGACTTGCGAGGAAATCAGAGAAACCCACTCAAAGAACATGAAAGTCAGATAAAAAACTGTGGATTCCTGAGCTGTGAGCTGGCAACCTGACCCGTCTCTTTCACTAAAGTATGGAATTAAGATGAATTAATGCCAGTGAGGTCAATATTGAAACATCAGAGCTAGTGTCATAGCTCTTCTTTGTCTTTCTCTTTTTCTTATTATTCATAGTAATGTGACTTTAAGCTACTATAAGACTTAAGCCAGTTTTGCATCACTCTTTTAAGATTATTACCTGTCACACTATGCGCGATGATCTCAGCCAAATGTCCATCAAGCTAGATAATAGACTCTGGGATAACGTGTTCTCCAAGTCAGATTATGTGATGAAGATCCTCTAACAATAGACCTGGGATTAAAGATAATATCTACTAATGGGCTCGCTTAAACAGAAACATTCTTCAAAATGAGCTTGGTAATAAGGATAGTTTTAGTTCATTATGCTGGAGAACTAACTTGGCAGACAGATCTCATCTCATCTCAGGACCATAAAATAGGATCCATCTCAGGATCATAATTCTATTATGATGAGTGCTATTTTCTTTTCTTTTTGTGCTTATTTGCACTTCTATAAGAGATCTTTGTCATCCAATTGGTTTACTTTCTAACCACATGACCACCAGGGAAGACCGATTTAATCTTCATTCGTTTTATAGCTGTAAATATTCGGTAGATTTTGTCTAAATATGCATCGCTAGTTATCAGCTTTTGCTCTACAGCCCAGTATTTATTAGTTGTAAAGTCTACCAGCTATGAGGCAGCAGCCGTAACAGGAGTCTGAACAATTCTTTGGCCAAAATACACCGGTTGATTCTAGTGTCTTTTCTGATGGGACATGGGTGTTTGTGTGTGTGAAAGAGAGGGTCTGATCTGAGTGCGGTGCTCACATGCTCCAGCAGGCCAGTGGGAGGAGAGCAGGGGCGATTCTGCCCTCGCAGGAGGAGAGCGAGAGAGATTTGGCAGGGTAGTTGGTTAGAGAGAAGTGGGAGGAGCTTGTTCAGGATGACCTAACAGACTTGCTGACATTCCCAGTGTGAAGTTAGAAGTGTGTGTGTGTGTGTGTGTGTGTAGATCCTCTTGGTACAGCCTCTCACACACTGTGTTGCTGACTGTGGAGGAAAGTGTGGGCATTTACTGCGAGTGCTGCTCTGCTCCTGGGATTTGTTCATGGTTTAGGAGTGAAGAGTTTATTGAAAGTGGTAGACTTTTGTGGCTGCTGAGGGATCTACTGAGGGTAAGTGTGTGTGTATGTGTCTCTCTCTCTCTCTCTCTCTCTCTCTGTTTCTTTCTCACTCTCTCCACCTGTTTTTGGAATTCACTCCGTCCTCTTATAGCTCTTAATCATATCTCTCCATGCTTGAGCAAAACACTCTGTCAGCAGTCAGAAGTGTAACTAACTCACTCTCTCTCTCTCTCTCTCTCTATGCACCTTTTTCCACAAAATGTACTCTGAGGTTTTAGGTAAAGTGAGACGTGCTGGCAGTGTATGTTCAATTATTCTTTTCCCTGTTTATTCTTTTGCCTCACAGTTTATGAAGTTAGCATAAATCCCTGTCGGTTTCCCCCCCCTGCATAATAATGTTTCAGTGCCACATTGTTATTGTATGAAGCTCTTAAAGTGCTTTTCATGCACTTGTAATGTTTTATGTAGGAATGCTTTAGAGATGAATTTTGTAAAGACATACCTAGCTGATGTCTTCTTGACAGAAAACAGTGCCATTCTATATTCTCTCCCGTGCTGTAGTGACTAAAATATCAACATGTTTTAAACAGTCAGAGGCCAGTGAGAAGTCAGACAGAGGAGAAGAGCAGAGTGAATCGGTTGTAAAAAATAATGGGTTGAAATGAACGCCTACTGAGCTTTTGTCCTTGACAGTGGAAAAAAATAAATCTTGTCATTGCTTTCAACTGACTGCCACCCTTGATTTCACACCTCCCTCCCTGTTATTTTGTCTTTGTTTCCCTCCGTCTCCTTCTCTGTCTGTCTGTCTGATTGAGACCTTTTCTGGACCGTCCATTCCCACTTGGCAGGGTGAAAAAGTCAAACACGGGCATTTAAAAATCCTGTGTTATAATTTGATATTAAAGTTTTCTGCTGGATGCAAGGTCGCCCTCTTTGGTAGAAAGATGCAATTGCAAGCTGCTTGCAGGAGAACAGTTTGTAACATGGGTTGTGCTGCACCACCCTTTTAAATTATTTAATTAACTTAAATGTACAGAATTTACGGCTGTGTCGCAAACAGCTTTCTGCTTCAGGCTCCTTTGTTTTCATGTCTTATAAGTTAAAAAACTCGATGCACATCAAGAGCAGATCTTATTGGTTGGTTGTGCTTTACAATGATCTTTGCCGAGCTAAGGTATAAGGTACAGAGCTGACCGGGTCAGCCTGAGCTGCTCTCTGTCCCGTCCCTCCTGTTCACTCAACATGCACACTACATAGAAAAATATGAATTTATTCAGTTTCCATTTCCTGCCTCAAGTGATAAGGGTCAATTAGTCAAAAAGTTTATGACGAATAACTAAAATTAACACACGAGGTCAAGAAGACAACAGTTATGAGGGAAGTTGTCTGTGGTGCTAGTAAGTGTAGATCCACCATATCTCTGTTTTCGTGTGTGTGAGGAGATGTAAGGTAGAGCTTTTGGCCCTGGTGATTTATCAAGGTCTACAGCTGGATTTGAAGATACGGCCTCTGATCCAGACCACACGAGGCGCTGAGAGTGTGGGAATGTGAACATTGCCTTTTTCACTCACTCTTTCTCTCTCTCAGAGTCAGTCAGTTTTTCCCACTCACTCCCTGATTAACTCTTGAGAAAGGAGAGGAATGGGATAAAAGCCCAGGCCCACTGCAGAGCGAGAGAAAAAGAGAGGAAGGAGGGAGAGACTAGGGCTTTACAGGATATTACTGCTCATCCATACAGAATGATGGAGTGATGGAGTGTTAGTGCCGCTCGCTGACTTTCACTTCCCATGCAGGAACTCCTGTCCGTTCCTTCCTCCTGCTCCTCTTTCCTCTGCTGCGTCTTTACTCGATGTGGGAAATGTTCCAGTGTTGACACCACTGCTCTCAAGCAGATGTTGCCTCACGGGGAAAATATCCTAACTTGAGGTTAAAACCCTCATTTTTCATGGAATGTGTCTCTTTTTTATTTTTTTTTTATTGCTCACTCTGTCTCGCTCTTTCTGCTCAGAGCTGTTGGATTCTGCCGTGTTTTCACATTTTGATCTAATCTAGATCTGTTTATGTAACAGGCTGTAGACAATCCTTCTTGTCAGCACTGAACCCAAACCTGTTCAGATTATTCAGCAGTCAGATTCTGATCCAATACCAGTAACAAGATCAGTCCTGGGTCCTTTGTGGACCTACTCAGGGCTGGATAAAATCATAAATTTATTAGCTGGTGATATCACAGAAAAACGAGATAATGTATCATAATATTTGTGTCCTGTGAAAGAAAACTGGAACCTCAGAAATTCCTTAGTGACAAAACGTGTTAAATAAAAAAATCCAGGTTAAGTTTATAAAAATCCAGGTGAAGAGTCTTATCAGGCTCAAGCCACTTCTACTACAGATACACTGTATGGCTAAAAGTTTGTGGACGCCTGACCACAGCGCTCGTATGTGCTAGTTGAACATTCTGTTCCAGATTTATTTCCCCCTTTTTCTGTTATAATAACCTCCTTCTAGACATTTAACTAGAAATTAAAATGTTGCTGTGGTGATTTGTGTTCATTCAGCATTTGTGAGGTCAGTGTGTTAGGTGAGGAGGTCTGGGGTGCACTCTGTGTTCCAGTTCATTCCAAAGGTGTTCAGTGAGGTTGAGGTCAGGGCTCTGTGCAGGACACTCGAATTCTTTCACTGCAGACATAGAATACCATGTCTTCATGGAGCTTGCTTTTCACACACTGGTTTGGCAAACCTCTTGCTTCCAGTGAAGGAAATTGTAATGCTCCGTCTAAAAGGACGTTGTACATCACGTTTCTGGCATTCGCTCTTATCCAAAGCCACCTATGCAACTGGACAATTGAGGGTTAAGGGCCCAGCAGTTGACCTGGGATTTGAACTGATAACCTTCCGATTAGTACACCAACAGCTTATCCGCTAATCTACCATATCCCCACATCAGATGTAGGCTAAAGGTAAAAATCTGACATTTCCTTTGATCTATAGCAGGGGTGTCCAATGTTATCCAGAAAGGGCCGGTGTGGGTGCAGGTTTTCAGAAACAGAAACAGCCTTTATTTGTCACATATACATTACAGCACAGTGAAATTCTTTCTTCGCATATCCCATCCTTGGAGGTTGGGGTCAGAGCGCAGGGTCAGCCATGATACGGCGCCCCTGGAGCAGAGAGGGTTAAGGGCCTTGCTCAAGGGCCCAACAGTGGCAACTTGAACCCCTGATCTTCTGGTCAACGACCCAGAGCCTTAATCACCTGAGCCACCACTGCCCCGCAATCAACCAAGCAGAAGCTACACTTGATTCCAACGGGCTAATCAACTGATCTTGGCTTTCAGTAGACTCAGGTGTGGCTTCTGCTTGGTTGGAGTGAAAACCTGCACCCACACCAACCCTTTGTGGATAAGATTGGACACCCCTGATCTATAGTAATAACGAATCTGGATATTTCCAGGATGCAGAATCTCAGACAGAATTCATGCATGTTTTTACTCCAGTTAGAGCTGGTGAAAGAGTGTTAAACCTGAAACATATTGCTCTGGGGCAAAGAGTACAAGACAAAAATGTTATCTGTTTGAATTTCTTTGAATTTATGAGGAATGCCTGGATTTATTGACTCACTGTTATTGTAAGTAAATGACAAGCAGGCATAGAAGTGGAAATAGTCGAAGTAGTAGAAGTGGACAGTTTCTGAAAGTATTTTACACTCGGTCAAGGATGAATTTGTTTTTTTCCACTGACTTTGCAACACCGACTTTATCTCTCTTCTTCCTTGATTTCTCTCAGACCGTCACAGGCTCTCTCTTCTCTTCCTGTAGCTTGTCTCTAACCTCATCTCTTCACTCGTTTCATTCTCCGACGTATGTTTTGCGAGTGCATTGTACCATAGCAAGTTCACAGTCACATGTTTGTCTTGCAGTACAATCAGAAGTGTGGTTCGAGTTTTCCTCGCGTGAGTCAGGCAGTCATTTTAGCATTAGCGTTCAGTCAGATCATGCTGATTGGAACAAAATAGATGTTAACAGTATCCCTGGCTCTGTTTTGATTTGGTTTGTCATCTGTCAGTTTATATTTGACTAGATTACATGCACTTCTATTTAGCCGTTCCTTTCAGAGCCTAGCTACACAATGAAACCAAATATTTACAAATGGTACAAGTGATCATAAATAAAGAGCTTTATTCAGATTTTAAGTTGACCTCATGAGGTCACAGTGTTGGCCCAGTCTTGCCAACTCCTTTGGCAGTGCAAGTTCAGAAAGTGGGTGGAAATTGCCAGGTGGCTCCATAGACTAGTTTGCATCTTAATCAGGATTATTTGCCTATCAAAATGTGTTACATGAAGAAGGACCTTTTTTTGGAAACACTTGGAATAGGAATAGAATATGTGCTTTAAGTATTCAAAAAAAATATTGTGATTGCCTGTTTGAGAACAATGGGAACTATTACTGGTTACTGTGAAACAATAGTGATCAACACTTTGTCACTGAGAAAATGGTAAACAGTGATTGGCCTTTTGGAACAATGATGATCAGTAATTGGTTGTTGGGCATCACTGTGATTAGTGATTGGTTGTTGGGCATCATTGGTCAGTGATTGGTTGTTAGGCATCACTGTGATCAGTGATTGGTTGTTGGGCATCACTGGTCAGTGATTAATCATTGGGTATCACTGGTAAGTTATTGGTTGTTGGGTATCACTGGTAAGTGATTGGTTGTTGGGCATTACTGTGATCAGTGATTGGTTGTTGGCCATCACTGGTCAGTGATTGGTTGTTGGACATCACTGTGATCAGTGACTGGTTGTTGCGAAACAATGGTGAATAGTATTTGGGAACATCAGTGATTAGTTATTGGGAAATTCAGCAATCACTGCCTGGTTGTTGGAAACAATGTTGTGTAGTACCTGGTTGTTGAAAACAATGGTGAACACTGCATAATCATTGGGAACATTGGTGATCAGTACCTGGTTGTTGTGAACAATGGTTATCCGTGATTATTTTTTAGAGACTATAGAGATCAGTGATTAGTCATTGGAAACAGTGGAGATCAGTGATTGGGATTAGGGGAACAGTGGAGATCAGTGATTGTGCTTTGGGAACAGTGGAGATCAGTGATTGTGCTTTGGGAACAGTGGAGATCAGTGATTGTGCTTTGGGAACAGTGGAGATCAGTGATTGTGCTTTGGGAACAGTGGAGATCAGTGATTGTGCTTTGGGAACAGTGGAGATCAGTGATTGGGATTAGGGGAACAGTGGAGATCAGTGATTGTGCTTTGGGAACAGTGGAGATCAGTGATTATGCTTTGGGAACAGTGGAGATCAGTGATTGTGCTTTGGGAACAGTGGAGATCAGTGATTATGCTTTGGGAACAGTGGAGATCAGTGATTGTGCTTTGGGAACATTGGAGATCAGTGATTGTGCTTTGGGAACAGTGGAGATCAGTGATTGTGCTTTGGGACCAATTTTGGTCAGTTTTTAGTTAGGAACAATGGAGATCACTGGTTATGAAACAATAGTAATCACTGATTGGTTATTGTGAAACAATGGTGGTCAGTATTAGTTGTTGGTAATGTGGTCGTGTAAGCACAACCCAGTCAGCTTTTACACACTGCTGATAGGTCAGGGAATCTTGCCCTCTCTCCTCTTGGATATCCAGTGCTGCGACGTGACCTGGAGAGCTGTACTGAGTGCAGGACTGTCACTTACGTCTTCACACAAGTTGTGTCCCAGACAATATCACTAACAAAATCAAAAAGGGTTTGGTCAGTCCTAAATTAAGCTGTAGATTTCACTGTAAAGAAACAAAATACAGTATCTGTGTCAGTATGAAAATAATAATATTCTATTCCAGTCAGTCGGATTAAAATGATTGGCAGTCCCATTTAGTCTCCATGTAAAACCGAGGCAGTAACAACGCCCTTGCCTTGCAGCATTCCCTCAAGCTTGAATACACATTGTGTTCTGTTAATCTTCCCTCTCATGCAACTCACCAGTGTAGGTAGGTGAGTCTATTTATATCTCTAACTCTGTCTCTCCTAAGCATGACCTCTGACAGGAGTTCACAGTTCTTGCACGTTATCAGTAAACCACAGATCTATTGTTTAGTATCAGAATTGGCATGTATAGTGGAGCTTTAAACTTTATTAAAACATTAAACTTGCATTAAACTTGAGTGGTTTCTGTGTGGCTTCACTTTTTATAAGGTCTTCTGATGCACTCTGTTTGAAATAAAGATTACATTACAATCCCACTAAAACCACCAGACACGTATACGCACTCATGTCGGAAGGCAGTCGAGGTTTTTCATTAGATATTTATGAAAGACAAAGAGTGAGGTTCTTTGTAAAGCCTGAGACTCATTTCTCAAATGTTTGTCAGTTTGGAAATAGAGATCAGAGGTTAACGATTGTGTATTTTTAATCCTCAATGCTAGCACCTCATTTGTCCTCTATGCGCAGAGGGAAAATAAAGCCTCATGCAGTGTGTGTGTGTTAGACGCATTAGCTGCATGATGGGTTTCGCTGTGCTGCATGCTGCGACACATCTATCAGAGTTCGGCATGCGGCTGTTTCCAGCCCTGTGCCCTGAAATCCAATGAAGCTGATTCTAAAGATATCTAACACAAAACAAACAGAAATAATGCTGTTTTATTATTTGGTAGTTGATGTTGTGTCTATCATTGTATAATGTAACGCATTGTGTAGTGACAATATTAATTTGCAGTTTTTCGTTTTTTTGCCTTTTCATACTTGCTTGTTAATGTCATGGTAATTAAATAAGGTATATAGTATGCTATATATAATATGGTAGTTGAATAATCGCAGCTAGTATCCTGTCTATGGTTTATTGAACCTGTCTGTTAATTACTATAATCAGCATGTAGAATATTGTTATCAATGTTTTTTTTTTTGTTTGTTTGTTTTGCTCGCTCAGATTTTATTGTGGCACGTCGTATACTTTATTTGATAGCCGAAAGCCAAATTAAATTAAAATCTAAACACTGTTTTCCAACACATTTACAGAATACAGAGCACCACTATTCCTGCTTAGTCACTGTGAACAATGAATACAGACATACACAATGATTCTAGATGCACCTGAGGCTCAGGAAACAAAAAGAGAGAAACAACAGTACAAAAAAAAATGTTTTTAGAGAGAAGGAACCAATGTATCCTAAATATAGGTTTAGAAACAAATGACAACTCCATAGATGGATGAATAAATGAATGAATTACGGCTTTACGTGCTGTATTTCTTAAAACTTTAAAATTGTTTATCAATTTTTATTCACTCTCACTTATGGTCATGAGCTTTGGGTCATGACCAAAAGGACAAGATCCCGGATACAGGCGGCCGAAATGAGTTTCCTTTGTAAGGTGGCGGGGCGTTCTCTTAGAGATAGGTTAAGGAGCTCTGTCACCCGGGAGGAGCTCGGAGTAGAGCCGCTGCTCCTCCACATCGAAAGGGGCCAGTTGAGGTGGCTTGGGCATCTGTTTCGGATGCCTCCTGGATGTCTCCCAGGGGAGGTGTTCTGGGCATGCCCCACCGGGAAGAGACCCCGGGGAAGACCCAGGACACGCTGGAGGGACTATATCTCTCGGCTGACCTGGGAACACCTTGGAATTCCCCTGGAAGAGTTGGAGGAAGCGGCTAGGGAGAGGGATGTCTGGGCATCTCTGCATAGACTGCTGCCCCCATGACCCAGCTACGGATAAGCGGGAGACAATGACATTCACTGTGTCAAACTTTCTGTCTAATAATTTCACCAGGCTAGAAGGAAGCAGTTGAAATTCAGTACACAATGGATGGGTGGCAGCAGAAAGGACTAACTAGCCCTTATTTTTGTAAATTTGTGTAACAGTCCTTAATTCAGACCCCACTATCTTGCTGCACATCTTAACTATATTGTTCAACTTACCCCTATTCCTTATATTCAGGTTTCCATACCAACAAATAATGGAAAAAACTTCAATCTTCATAAAAGAAGCATCCATATGAAAAGTTTGAAGTTTCCTCATACATTGACGAGCCTTTTATAATATCAGTGTTTGTCTCAAATTTTAATTTATCATCAAATACAGTTCCTAAACATTTGTACTCCTTGACCAGTTCCTACCTGATTTCCCTTAATGACAGCATCCAAAACATTAATGTTTAAAAATGAAGCATCACACCAATAAATAAAATTATAGCCTACATATTGCTTCCTACAAAACAGGAAGAAGAATTAGAAGAAGAAAGCCAAAAAAACAAACATGACTAAATTTGACTATTTCATCAAGAATCACACAGCACAACCTCAAGCCATCAAATGTATGGTGCACATGATTATACATAGTGAAATCCTCCATCAGTAGCTCCATTTAAATGTTTTCGGTCATGCTCTGTAAACAGTCTCTCCTCATGTGGCTCCGGCTAATGAAAGAGCATGTGCTGAAGAACATCTGCGTTTATTCACCAAACAAAAAAACACTATTTACTCTGGTGTGTATGATTTATAACGAAACCACAAGCAAGCGAACATATTTAATCGTTCCATTTACCTTTTTAATAACGCACATCTGCCTGACTACTGACTATCCTTGAGGACTTTATTTTAACTGTGCCATGTGTTTTTAGGTTACAGGTGTGTATACACAGTGACAAACTTTAATGAAAGAGTTTAGTTTTTTCCTGCTTTACAGTTTGTGTGTCATAGTTTTAATTATCCAGTCATGCTTTCTAAAAGATATGTTATGTTAAAATGCATCTTCTGTCTGCTACCCTGAGATAGGGACTGGCATGTACCCTTTCGGTATGGCAACTGTTAAAGAACTCTGATCCGAGTCTGACGCTCGCCGGATGAGGAAATTGCACTTCTTTTATCGCAATGTTCAAACCGTCTCTTTATCCAAAGTAATCTTCGTTGAAAGATTGAAAAGACAAGATTTGAAAGGAAATAAGAAATATTTCCAGGTCATTGTGGTGAATAACGTTGAAGGTTTCTTCAATCTAAAGGGATTATATAATGTGAAAGGCAGTAAAACACAACTTCGGCCTTTATTTTGACTTTCAGCCACAGCGACATCTGATGGCTTTCCAGGCCACCACTTGTTTATTAATTATAACACAATGGAAAGTCTTCACCTGTCATTAGTTTGACACATCAAACTTTCCTCATTCATCTTCACTAAAGCCCTGCGTGTGAGGTAGAAATACTCCATGCTTGGATCTCCAGGCCATTACAAGGCACTATCCATGGACGGTTCATCTCCTGACGGGTTTTTAAAGAGGTGGAGGAAACCAGAATGCCCAGAGAAACTCCACACAAACAGTAACCAAAGCTTAGATTTGAACCAGGGACCCTGCTGAACTTAACTGTGCTGCCCCAAAATGAATACAGTGTACTGTATGAAATATTCCAAACTTCAAAAACCCAGGAACACACTGAGGAGCAGAATATAATTGTTTTCTGTTAATGGATTTCTAATGTAAACAGAAACGTAAAACCCCCCCAATTATTTACAGAATTTATAGCAATTGTCAGCTCAACATGTTCGCCCTTCTCACTCGTCCTTGCTGGGTTCTTCACTGGGCTCTTCTTCGAAGGTTTGTTGAAAGCATCTTTCTGATTAGAAAACATTCAGATCGTTTAAGGAGTGCCTCAGAGAGCCATCAAAAGAACTACTTCAGGTTCTACACTGTATTTTTTTTTTCTTTTTGAAGAGCGTGTGCTTTTCTTACAGAAGCGTTATAAAGAACACTCGAGCAAGCCTTTTCCTCGTACTGTTTTAATTCTACTGTCTCACCCGTGATGCTGTACAGAGCAGGTTAATTGTCCTTAATAACCCTCTGTGACCCTTACGCTGTAACTCACTCTTCATGTGACAGTGGAGTAGTACTTTTTTAATCTGTGTTTAGTGGAGATCAGGGAGCGAGGGTAGGCAGACATCATCAGTAATTGTTTGAACTATAGTCAATAGTCCCGGCTGCTTTGACTAACTGCCTTACGGCACTAACGATTTTATCAGTGGGAATTCCTTCGGTATAGTAGGATCTGTGAGCTTCCCTTAAGCTTTTATATAGCGCTATTGGAAATATTTGTCAACTTCTATGATAGAGGATGATCCAGAATCGGAGTTAATACAGCATTTAAATGCCTTGTAAATGAGATATGCGTTTTGCTCATTTGCAAAAGATTGGATTAATGATAGGAAAGGATCTTTCCCACCCACTGTTTGATCTCCTTCCCTCGGGTTTTAAAGCTGATGTGGTAATACGTCGATTTAACATCCCGTCTATGTAGCTTAGCCAAATCAATAACTTTCTGAATCATAGAAGCCTACAGTACTTGTCCCCAGTCTCACAAGAAACATTGTCATGGAAATACCTTTTATTTCCAAGAACAAAGACCGGATTTCATTTGCATAATAACCTACATGGAATTTCATGGCATAATCGGTGTATTATATAGCCCCTGTATGACTGTCAGGTTTTAGGCGTAACACATCCCGTGTCGTAAATTTGTTTTGTAAATCACATCCTGTCACTTGCTGATTTTCTGTACATGCTTGAGCATGTGGCCAATTTTCCCCTCTTTGTCCTTCAATCTGTAGTTCTGTCTCAGGCCTGTGTTTTCGTCTGAACGTCAGGCATCAGATATGAGACACTGTCCATCACAAAGCTCCATCACTGCGTGTATAAGAAAGGGATTTGTGTAGGTATGAAACAGTGACAGATCTTCATCATCAAAAGCTTGAAAAAAGTAAAACAGCCCCCATGCTCATCATTCCCTCATCATGTCGGTGCAGGTCTCAGATGTGTGTGGATCAGGACCTGGTTCAAGGCTTACATAAGGCTACCATTGTACATCTCCTCAATCACCATAGACATAGTTATTTTTGTAACATAACATCATTTGTAATAACAGCAAAAATAGCTTTTCTATCACATTTGTGTGTGTGTGTGTTTACTTAATGAATTCCTTTTTAGCCCAGGGTTATATGTTATATAAATTACAGATAGCACTGCCATATACTGGTTTAAACAGAGCCTCAGGTTGCTAATAACAGCTGTGTGCATCAGACACAAGCATGAATAAGCACAATTATTACAGGAACATATGGTAGTGTTTACACTAGAGCATGCCTGGATAAACCACTCTCTCTTTGTGTCTGAGCAGAGGTCAGCCCAGTTTGTTTTGAAGCTTTTTCTCTCTCCATATTACATTAAAAGACGGTCCTGTCATGCTTTTGATTAGCTGTTGCCCCCTCATGACCCTTTTAAGCAGCTTGTGTAACAAGATTTGATTTTGACCCCAATTCAGGCTCTCTGATGTAGAGCTGAGGCTTGACATTTACATAGACACACACACACACACACTGTGCTCTAACACAGGTTGTCCCAAAAGTCACTAGGGACATTGTATGCCAGCACAACGTCTGCTGTGCCTTCTCGGTTTGTCTGCAGCACTTTCACTCATTTAGTTAATAAGTTTGTTGCGTGTGATGTGTCTGTCATGTTTTATTTTAAAGTCCTTCACGGGCCAAGCCTGAGAATGATTTCAGTACATTTTTCTTTTGTCAACGGCACTCCTTTGTCAACGACACTCAATCAGCCTTCTTTTGTCAAAGGCTGGGAAAATGTATATACATTCAATTCACTTTATTATTATTATTATTATTATTATTATCATTATCATTATTGTACGCTGCTTTTAATAGTTGAGCCCTATTCTATTAGACCATCTTGGTTAACGGTGGTCTAGTAGTAGAAACTAAAAATAAAAAAAGGGTGTTCTTGAAAAAGTTCCATCCAAACCTACACTAGTTTTTTAACTGAAGGTACCCTAAGCCACAGCTCACTTTTTTGCCCTAAGGAAGTAGCAATACTACAATCTGTAAGAAGCATCTTGTCCTGGACCTTGGATTTTTTATTTTTATTTATTTATTTTTTCTCTCGATTTTTACTTGTTGCTTATCACATTTTTAAACAAACCCTTGACCATTTCACTTACTATCTAGATCCAGTATTTTCTCTGTCGTTCTAATAACAATAGAATTACAAAACAGTTGTTGTTTGTCGGCTGTTGCACTAGTTACAGTATTTCGGATGTCTTGTGCACTGTTATGATGCTCAGTCTGGGATATACTCTAGGCAGAAGCAGCATACTATTCCTGTAGACTATAGAGTGCGCTGTGGGATCTTCACCATCCATGTGATTGTAGTGTTAAGCAGGAATATGTTCAACGTATTTTGGGGAGAGAGAGGGAGAGGGACAGTTTGTCATAGTGCCTCAAGCAATAAGTGTGTCTCTCTGCTCACTATCTTACTGTTCACATGTCTGAGCACAGCCAGAGGTCAGTGCTTGAAGCCTGGACCTGTTACTGTATTATTTATAAACAGAAACACACGCTGATTACGATCTCTGTCTGAGTATGTGCTCCATGATCATCATCTTCTGCCCCTCTGGTTTCTAAAGGCAAAAAATAGGCCCATGTCTGGAAACTCTTTAGATGATAATCTAGCCCTCTTTATGTCCATTAGGAGGGACGCTTTATCACCCTATACTCGTCCTGAAACAACTTTAAGTCACATGCTGTTAGTGTGGCACGCTTCTCTGATGAAACATAATTATCACTCAAGCTCTTGATTCTCACTCAAAGCAATACGGACATATGCGTAGAAGCCACGCTGTGGTACAGATGTTTGCGAGCGACCACACGTCTGCATACTGATAATACCGTACTTTTGTAGTGTCATAGCCAAAATCCTCAACAACAATAACTGCTATTTAGTATAAACCTTTAATCATGGTAGTGAGTCACCTACTTATAGGTTGCTCATAAGCTCGTAAGTGCCTGTTTTAAACAGTTGCACTTTTTCACTACACAGTTATAGAAGGGAAATGATTTATCGTCACACTATCCGGTATCCCCCAGATGAAGATGGCTTCCCTTTTGAGTCTGGTTCCTCTGGTGCCACCTTCGAGATATAGAAATTTATATCTATATATGTCTAGTATGTAACTCTGCGGTATTCTACCTCAAGAGCACGGGCAGATCCAGGGTGAGACTGTGTGACCGCTTTTTGTTTTGGCCTTGTGGCTTAACATAGCAGTCATTCATTCATGTAACACTAAACTCTTTTTTTTCCCAAAACAAATAATGTTGCAGCTTTACAATTCACAGTCTACTTTCTGTTTGGGTTTTTCTTTTCGGTTTACACACACACACACACACACACACACAAAGATGCGACAGAAAGCAAACAGGGCTCAGGTGTGTCACTGTCATTACTTCTTTAGCGTCTCCCCAAACACCATTTTTCCCCAGTTCAGATCTATGCTAAACCACAGCCTCTCCTGCAGAAATGAATCATGATTGCTAATTAAATATACATTTTTTTGTGCAGTCCTACATGCTGTCTAGGGTAACAATGTCCATTCCAGCTTGAGAATGATCTGGCATGAATAACTCAGCTGTTTCTTTTCTTCAGACTCTTTGATATGGGCCTGTATGGCCCTGTAGACGAGTGTCGACAGTGTATACACACACACACACGCTAACGTGCGCAGGGCTTCTTCTTTCCTCCTGTTGGCAGTTAAACTGAAATACTGGATAATATAACATGTCATCTATTGAGCCAAGAGAACAATGGCAGCGCCGCGAGTTGCCTCATGGCAAATCTTTCCACTTTTCTGTCACAATAGCTAGAGACGCAAATGAATTCACTGAGTTTCCTGCCCCGGTCATGGCTGTTTTCCCTGCAACAATGTGCGTTTACAGATGGAAGAGCTCGGTAGCTTTCAGTAGCGTAAATCACAGTGCACAGCTAGCAAGTGCCAGATAAGGTTACAGTTCAGAGACCTAAGAAATTAAGAAACACTTCAGACATGAGTTTTTTAGCATTCATCTTTTGTTTTTATCTTGAATGTGTAATCACTCTTCGGCACTTCTGCTACTATATATGCATTTCTAGGATGCCTATAAGGCTCCAGGAGTCAACAGAGGTTTGCCAAACTTCTCTACAGACTTTAGTATTGCAGCCAGTTGTGCTTAGTTAGAGTTAGCTAGCTACCATCGTAAATATTTTGGCACTGATTATGTGCAACATAACGGCAATGCGATGCAGTGATCATTGTGGAGTGTACTAATAGCAGACGGCACTGACAGGAGTGTGTCTAAACAAAACGCAAAACAGACAGGCCATCTTGGAATTGCTCCAGGCCCAGGGTACTCATCTGCCCCCCTGCTCTGATAACCAGGCTTCTAGCAGTTTCTAGAAAGTCTGGTATGTTTTGCCTATAAACATCACCAAGAACTGCTACTTTCACAGAATGAGGGAATGTGACAGACAGCAGACGTCCAGCAGACATTCGTCTGTAGCCCAGTGACGAGCACAAAAGGGCATCTCATTTATGCAGAACAAACAAGCAAAACAAATCTCTGCACTGTGGCCGAACCTGTTTTAAATAACCTCGGACCGCAGTGAATAATACTGAATATCAGGTCCTATTAAGCAGAACTTTTATGTACAGCTAATGAAGTACTATTTCCTATTAAAAGTCATAAAATCGAAAATCATACACCCATTTTCACACTATTTGAGAGAATATTTTGCTAATTTTAAGACTTACTTTCTAGAAATAATCTAGAAAAAATGATCTGCTGATAGAATAAAAGAATGTGAAGCTTCAGAATAATAGAATATGCCTAGCTTTCTAGCCTTCACTTGCCAAGATGTCATTTTTTGCAGAGCCAGACATTTGAAACGAATGAATTTTTCATTTTTTTTGGATTACCTCCTCAACTCACTGTCCCAAACCTCACTCTTTTTAATAACTTTTAAAGACACGAGTTCCATGACCTGTCGGCCGTCCAGTGATTATTATCTTGTTCTGAAATGCTTGTGTGTGTTTATGGAAGTGTAGTGAGCCAATCAGATTTCAGCCTTCAAGATCCTGAGGCTTGATGCCAGAAAAGTGTACATGCTTTAACAAACACCTCCCAAACCTCTCCTATTTTAGATATTTTAGATATTTATTTGTTGTCTGTATTCAAAAGAGATTGACTAAGCTGTTTTGGTGAAAGTCGGGTATCTTTATTTTTTATTATTATTATTATTATTTTATGCATATGGCATAGATAGGGATCAATGAATCGTGCTTCATGTGATCGTGATTCCGAAGCTGACAAAAACTATTAAAGCCTTCCGGCTTGTTTCAGTCGGGTTTGACATCGTGAGATTATACTGTTTGTTTATTCACCCTTCGGCTGTAAACAGTTGCCAAACGATCTGGCTCCTGTCCTGAGGCTTTCAGCCACGTTGCACACGGAAAATGCAGCCCTGCTTGAGATTACCCATCATGCTTCGCTCTTAAATCAAGTCATATCAGATTAAATTTGAGAGTAATGAACCCGTTAGAACAGCGATGTCAAGGATAAAGCCGAACTGAAGGGTGATTGACCCTCACTCAGGTGATGTTGATTGTTGTTCTTTAAGTGGAGCTGCTACTCTAATGTCCTCGTCCGTACCATAGTCCATAAACTCCTCCAAGCGATTATGGATTCATTTATTGTAAAATTAGTTATAAATATAGGTTATAGTCACTCTTCACTTCTCACCAATGCAGTTTGGGTTATATCGATGTTCAGATATCTTTCATTGATGGCCGTGTTTGAGTGGGATTACTTTAACATGGGGAGCTGGGGTAATGTAATAATTACCAGTGTAGTTTAGTCCAGTCTGGATTCGCCTTGCTGCTAATTGTTTAAACTAAACCAAAACACTATCAACATGACTGCCTTTAAAACAGCATCGGTTTCCTCACATACACTGCTGTAATGTTTTGCAAGGAAAAGGGTTTGTAGGCTTTTCCCAAGTGTCTCTGGAAAACCGGCCACAAATCTGTGGCTGAACACACTCAGGAAAGTGCTGTCTGCCCTCTTCCTCATACATAAACTTACAGAAGACCATGATTAACATAGCGGCTATTCCTCGCACCTCAGGCCAGGGATGAGTATGATGTCATCGGGGTATGAATGATAGTGAGCGTTTTTCTGTTGCAGCTGCTTACATGCCTCTGTTTCCATTTATAGATGATGTTTTTAACACAGAAGTAGTTCTCTATTGCCTAATGTTACACTGTATAACTACATACAAATTACATGCCTTTCTTTCTTTCTTTTTGGGGGGAGTGAATGTTTGGAAACTATATAATGTAGCCCTTTATTTACGAGTGTAATAAAATGAGCTTTTGAGGGATTTTTATGGATTTTAGTACAGCAAAATTATTATATATTGTTTTGAAGACAGGAAGATTCATGATTCTTGTACCCCTGAACATATAATTTAAACCATTAAATTTATGGCAGAAAAACGTAGGTTGATAAATTCATTTAATATGCTATTTTAAATGCTGTATGAATATATGATTTTAATAGCCAGTTAACTATCTGCTAGTAAATTAGCCTGCCTTAAACATGAAGAGGATTTCAGTATCTGACTTGAGGTGCTTCATGGCTGTGAAGTGAGCACTACTGCTGTCGTTTGTGAGAAAGGGTTGTTGATAAAACATAGAAACCACAGCACACCATTTAATACTGTATATATTATAAATATTTATTAAATATTTATGAAATTTAAAAAATTGCTTATGTGGCATGCCAGCAGCACAAGCTAATCATACTAGCTCCATACACTCATATACCCACCACCATATACACCAGCCAGGCATAACATTATGATCACCTGCCTAATATTGTGTTGGTCCCCCTTTTGCTGCCACAACAGCCCTGACCCATGCACTGTGTATCCTGACACCTTTCTATCAGAACCAGCATTAACTTCTTCAGCAATTTGAGCAACGGGCCAGCCTTCGCTCCCCACGTGCATCAATGAGCCTTGACCGCCCATGACCCTGTCACCGGTTCACCACTGTTCCTTCCTTGGACCACTTTTGATAGCTACTGACCACTGCAGACCGGGAACACCCCACAAGAGCTGCAGTTTTGGAGATGCTCTGATCCAGTCGTCTACCCATCACAATTTGGCCCTTCGTCAAACTCGCTCAAATCCTTACGCTTGCCCATTTTTCCTGCTTCTAACACATCAACTCTGAGGACAAAATGTTCACTTGCTGCCTAATATATCCCACCCACTAACAGGTGCCATGATGAGGAGATAATCACTTCAGCCACTTCACCTGTCAGTGCTCATAATGTTATGCCTGATCGTTTTTTTTCTTCTTCTTACTAATTAATCTAAATTAAATGGTGCACAATTCCATGTGAAAACTGGTTGTTTGAACTATATTTTACCTGCCTGCAAGTGTTCTCATTAGCTATTAGCAGCACAAGCTAACAGTACTAGCAGGGTCTCGCATGTAAGAGAGTGGAAGATTTAACCCATTAAAACATACCATATAATCAAAACTATTTTGTTCTGTACCATGTCGTCCTCTAGTCATGAATGTGATTTATATGAAGTTGTGGAGGTTATATTGTTGCTACTAGGAAACTAGCTTGGACTTGGTTAAGAGAGGATTTGAAAGAAATCTTGTAGATGTAAAAGGAGCGGATGTTCCTTCTGTCATCACTTTAAGTTTTTGTTTATTCTTCTGAAATCCTATCATTTTATATCTGAAGGCTGTTTTCATAACCCTTTATTTAAACACCTCCCTTCTCATTTACAGTAGTTTCTAGTTTAATTTGACCCTCTCAGGTTTCCCGGCACATAAGCACCACACATGCAGGTTTTCCCCCTCGTGGGCGGTCTGTAGAGAGTGACTGACAGACAGAGACAAGTGGGAGGGCCGGGTTTAAGAGTGGGCGGTCCCCACCTCGTGAAAGTTGCTGCAGTGTGTGGAGTGTGTCAGTGTGTCGGAGACCTGCCGTGTAGAGAGCTGGTGTGTGTGCACATACATACATACACACATACACACATGCAGAAAAGTATTGGAACTACAGGACTAGCAGGACAATGAAGCAAGAGAGCCGAAGTTTAGGAAGGACACATTTCTTACAGCATGGTGAGTCGGGGGTTTAACACTGCTGTGATTTGGGGGGTTGAGCTGAGCTGTGCTGAGCTGTTAATGACTTTACCTTATGGGTAAAGGGGGTTTAAGGGGGAGGTGTGTGTGTGTGTGTGTGTGTGTACTGTTACTGAAAAACTGAAAAGTTGACCTTAGCTGAGCTTGTGTTATTCATTAAGAATGAGGCCAAGAATACCTGCTGAGATGTTTGTTAGGTGTGTGTGTACATGTGTGTATGTGTGTGTGTGCGTGTGTGTATGAGAGAGATAGAGAGTGTTTATTAAAGTAAGAGCCGGTGTTGTATTAATTGTAACTGTGTGTGCAGAAGGCAAAAGCTTCATCTTTGCTTGCTAATTAAAGTGTGTGTGTGTGAGAGAGAGAGAGAGAGAGAGAGAGAGAGAGAGAGAGATAGAGAGTGTTTATTAAAGTAAGAGCCGGTGTTGTTTTAATTGTAACTGTGTGTGCAGAAGGCAAAAGCTTTGCTTGCTAATTAAAGTGTGTGTGTGTGTGTGTGAGAGAGAGAGAGAGAGAGAGAGAGAGAGAGAGAGAGAGAGAAAGGTAGATAGACTGAATCAGTGTGAGGCCATGTGTTCACATTGGCTTCTATGTCCTTGGTGCAGGTAGCAGCAAAAATCTCGTGGCTAAACTGAAGACTCGGCATAGAGGTGTGTGTGTGTGTGTGTGTGTTACTGCAGCTGTTCTCTGCTGTTCTGGTGTGCCTTTCTCTTTTCTCTAGACACTGGCATGTCAGCAGAGGAGTCACTCATGCAGAGGAACATGTGTGTGTAAGTGTGTGTGTGTGTGTAATGTACCATGTTACAGTGATCATTTCAGCTTCTCCTCTCTGGCTCCCCACTTGCCCTCTAATCATTTCCTAGGTCTGTTCAGGACAAGTGTGAAGAAGAAAAGACAGAGAGGAGTTTAAGATCTTCCTCACCTGACAGCACAGTAGCCTACTGTATTGTGCAACGACAAATATTTTATCTTCATTTCCATCACTAAGTGACCCAAAGAGTAGCTGAGGTGCTTTAACCTGGCAGCTAAATTTGATCGACCGGTGCCGAACATGGACATGTGGGTGGGGCTAACTGTAGTGCAGAACAACGATTGATCAATCAGTTCATTTATACTGGACAATACAGTGCAGCATATCGTCTTCAATATTATCGTCTGTGTACATTCACCTGAAGTACACTCCAAGATCAGCTTCATATCATAGACTGTAAAGCTCATCTAGTGATAAGTGACAGGAAGTGATGACATCACCGTACAACCTCCACAAGCTCCTCCCACTTCCAAGTCTAGTACCTGAAAAATAGTGTATCTGCTTTTCTCTCTATCAGTTTCTGTTGTGAAAGAAAGCGTGTGGATTTCATTTAGTCTCCTCTGTTTTCGAGAACGATGTTAGTGGACGTTGAACTAGAGCCCGGAAAAAAGCCTGTATGTACTCGTGGTGGTATTAATGCAATGATGAGTGCATTAATCAGTGTA
The DNA here is from genome assembly GCF_019097595.1 of Hemibagrus wyckioides. Taxonomy (NCBI): domain Eukaryota; kingdom Metazoa; phylum Chordata; class Actinopteri; order Siluriformes; family Bagridae; genus Hemibagrus; species Hemibagrus wyckioides. The sequence goes on along the minus strand of NC_080736.1, from coordinate 6,205,576 downwards.
ACTCAGGGTAATAGACCCGTAAGCCCGCAGAGAGCCAGAGGAAACGCTGCAGTCTTGGCTCTCTATACCACTCTTCTTGTCGGCGGAAAAGGAACTAAACAGAAACAAATGCTTCTATAAAGTCACGTCTGAGCTTCATTCAGGCCCGAGCTGTTTCTCATGAAGTCACTGCCTTTAAATAGGCTTCTTTTGTTCGGCGCTGCTTTTGATTTGTGCTCTTTTTTTAGACGGATTTTGTACGTGATTTTGGCGCAGTCTCCGACTCATAACCCAGTCCAAATTGCATTCGGTCGAGGTGGTCCAGGGGCCAATGGGTTATCGAGTGACTGTTTGAAGAGTTGGTGTTTTGAGCACTGTGTGTGTGCGTGTGTGTGTTTGCTCAGAGGACAGAGATAAGCGGCCTGACTCTGATCTCAACATGGAGGTCGTGTGCTCAGTGTTACTGGTTAACTCATCACAGAAAACTCTATGAATGGGAATATTTTTACTTCAGTGATGAAGAAATTGCTAGTTGGAAACGAACTCACAATCAGAAGGAAAAAATGATGTGATGGCAAGCACCGTATCAGCGCTGTTCAGAGCACAGGCATGTTTTTGTCAGCACAGGCCTGAGTGATTGAGTGTATATATATGTGTGTGTATGTTTGTGTGTGGGAGTATAGCAGAAACCTAACAGAGCAGGTTTCGTGAGTTTTGGAATTTGTGAAACGTGTGTGTGTGTGTGTGTAGCAGTATAGTCGTGTGATGGGCTGCTGTTTATTTTGCTGTACAAGAGGAATGTTCTCGATCAGGGCTGCTCAGTACAGCGTGTAAAGTGTGATTATGTTTCCCTCTCGGTTTCCTCTCAAACATCTACCATTCATAGTGAACTGGAGAGGTGAAGGGGTGAACAGATACGGTCACACAAGCAGCCATTCATTTTGACGCAGAACCTCGGATTAGTTGTAAGTTACATGTGCTCAGTCATTCTTTCATAGCTTTAGTTTACATTATTATGTTATTTTGATGTCATGTACAACCTCTCACTAATTGTAGAGACTTTTTTGGGGCAGTGGTGGCTCAGTGGTTAAGGCTCTGGGTTATTGAGCAGAAGGTCAAGCCCCAACACTGCCAATCTGCCACACTCGGGCCCTTGAGCAAGGCCCTTAACCCTTGCTATATCACAGCTGACCCTGTGCTCTGACCCTTGCCTTCTAACAAGCTGGGATATGTGAAGACTTTGGGATATGTGAAGAACAGAATTGCACTGAGCGGTAATGTACAAAATGTGACAAGAATTTATCAATAAATGGATAGCAATGATGATTCTTTGAGTGTATTACAGTTAGCTTTCTGAAAAAGATGCTCATACGAAGCCTAGCACATAACATTTTAATCACACTTTTAAAGAAAAGTAGTTTGTATAACGGAGCTTAGGCTGTACATTTGTTATGATACACATTGACATGTGATTACAGCACCTTGTGACACAGCGCTCTATGTTGACCACTGCAATGCAGATGACCTTTAACATTGTACTATATTAAAACAAGGCATACTACAGATACAGTATAGGATAGGCGCTATTTTTGAATATATCCTGTAATTCCTGATCTGTGTGTAATCCTGGAGCATGATGTACATGCCTGGTGGAGGAAGAGACGATGTGGTAACATTGATGGAAATGTCAAGAAGTTATGCAGCGAATAAAACCAAAGAAAGCTCCCTGTCCACTCAGAAACCATACCTATCAGTCTTTTCAGGATGGTCTTCTCTTCTCGACCCTGAGTTCAACCTGTCACTGAAAATAAATGGCTGCTGAAAGCATGAACTATAAATAAAGTAGCTCTATTTAGCTTTAAATGAGTTATCATCTATATTTTTGTTGTAGATCAGTCAATATATAGACACACATTGTTAAATCTATAATAATTAAATTAATTAAATTTAATTAAATCTTTTGTCCCCACTTTGTCGAAAATGATATAATTTAAAGTTCTGATTTCTCATTTCACAAATAAATCACATGCAGTATTAATTTCTGACTAAAAAGCAGCAGCTCTGAGGATATCGTGACGCTGCACACCTTCACACTCACTGCAGTGACAGGACAAGGTCTAAGGTGGACAGTGATAATGAGTGTGACTCATTGAAAAATTATTTATTAAACTCACTAACACTGATATCCAACACATACAAGCACACACACACTTGTGTAGGCGAAAGAGTCTTGTTACTCGCTAGTCTAGCTACTTTCTATTTAAATTTACATTTATTCACACCGTTTTATCACACGTCAGTACATCCAGCAATATAATATAACTGCCCCTGGTGTCACACTAACACTAACTTGTTCATTTCACCCTACTTTGTTTAAGAAACTTCCTTCTACCATGCAAAGGTTGTTGTTTTTATTTCCAAAGGCAAATTTGTTTGTCCGTTCAGAGCGTGTCAGATTGCATGGCGATACCGAATTTAATATCGTACGTCACGTGTTGTATGTAACTCCTCGGCAAGGTGATTGGTTAAATCTGGGCCCTTCAGAGAGGGGAGAAAATCTTTGCGGAACTGTGACCTTGCTTTAAAGAACAGATAAAAGTTTATGAGCTCTGCAACAGGGATGGAACGAACTGAAGCAACTGAAGAGCTTGGAGTAAAGATCCCGCTCCAGCTGGTACGACACATAATGGACGTCTTCTGGGTTCGGTTTTTGCTTGATCAGTAATACGTAATCAATTGGTGATAGCTATTACATATACAGTGATGAAGACCAAACCACTGAGGACACAAATGCAGATACAATAAGTTTTACTATTGGAGTCTCCACGATGGCAAAGAGAAGTTGTGCATAAATTTATATAGCGGGAAACCGAGCCACATAAAATATTTAGCTGATTAACAGAGTCTCTGGGTTCTCAGGAATCCCAAACACTAGGGTTGATGCGCTCATTCATATATGATGTTGTTTCTGTGGTAGCATCTGATGCAGGTCTTTGATGCATGCTTGACTCTTGGCATAATACAACTTTAATCATTTTTACTTAAATAAGATGTGTAGATATTTACTTACAAGTTTAGAAGGAGTCTCCAGTCTGTGTTTCTGTGGGCTTTAGGCTGTTTGTGGGGAAGAAGCTAGCGAGAGAATGTTTATAGTGTTTTGATGGTTATGATTTGGGTTCAGATCCATAAAGAGTCACTTGTATTCCTTCAGGCAAGATGCTGAACCTTTGACCGCTTGTACTGGAGTGTTCTTGCTCATAGTCGCTTTGTAAATTAACCAAAAAAAGGAGAGGTTTTTGGTCCTGTTTATATTTCAATGATCACAACTCATGCCTAGCTGAAGCTCCTAATGCTTACTGCGGTGTTGTGCCACCCGACATGCTAAACCACACAGGTCAGCTTTCTGGCAGCTCTTTACAACAGCAGAGCCAGACTTTATCCATCTCCGGCACCCAGCCAAAAATTTTTTTTTGTGTTGCTTCCTCTTGCTGTGTGAATAGGCTTTAATGCGAACAGGCTAGTTCTGATCTTCTGTTGTGTTCTTAGGAGCAAGCATTCAGACTAGAAGGTTTATTATCCTCTGGTTAATTTAGACTAGAGGTTTCAGTTTCAGAGAGAGACCGATTAAAATTAGCCGAGATTATTTTGAAAAGGCATTCAAAGCAGTGGAGACTAGTAGTAGAGTCTGTGCGTCTGGTATTCAGCCAGGTCATTTCTTAATGCCATCTTCATTTTCTGCGTTTCGTGCCATTTATATATAGAATTACGGAAATCTCGAGCGATCGGATCACAAGACCGGTATCTGTTCACACCCAGCTCTCGCATGTGTCTCGAGTGCATCTTCACTGACCACGCATGATCACGTTTCATGACTAGAGGATGCCAGATGTTCCAAAAGTAACACGAAAACAGCTTCAGCATTCACACAAACTCAGAAGACGTGTATAATTAGTCACTGGACAGGAAAAAGGGTTATGCACTGTAGTGTCAGTAGGAGACTGCAGCGTTTGCTCAGCTGAACACGTCTCATGTGCTTTTCATCAGTCAGGCAAAACGGAAAGGAGCTCTTAAGTGAACGCCGGCAGTGTTTGGGCATTTCCTCACACACACACACACATACAGTTCCCACATTTACAGCACTATTGTAACTGCCCACAGTTCACAAAGCTATAAACTCAAGAGTTCACACTTGACTTTCTACACTATTTTTAAAGTCTGATATCAGGATCTTTATTGGAAAGGGACAGAGATCATACATCTGATGATTGTCAAACATCTCTGGAGAAATATGTTAAATAATGTCCAACACACACTGGAGTCATTAAAGCTTTCCAGAGCTCTTCCATGTGCTTCTGATCAATTGCTGAAGAATATCAACAAAGTCATGTGCTCCAGCCTGATATCCTCAGCCAACATGCTTAAACTAAAGCAGGCTTCTCAAGAGCTGAATCATCAAACCTCTCTTTCCTCCCCCTCCAGCTGATCAATAACTTACCGAGGACGGGTTAAACTCACGGGAACGCTTGAGAAGCCGATAAATCGACCCCTTGCTACGTATTAAAGTCTTCTTATCGCTTTTCATTTCTTTCCGTCGTTCTTTTCACACCTGATTCACACCAGGAATGCAACACGTCCGTTTCACACCTTTTCAACCATTTCCTCTGGAAAAGTATCTGGTTTATGTAATGTTATCCGCCCGTAAGTGCCGAACTGGTTCTGAAAGTGTTTTGCTAGTTTGCTGCATATATACACGGTTTCTTTGTGGGTTAGTAAAGGCAGAGATTTGCTTATATATCATCATTTATAAGAAAAGTTAAAAAGTTTAGATATTACAGTCATTGAGAATCAAACATACTTACCACTGAACGCACCATTCTTAGGAAATGCACATTAAACAACATCATTATACAGAGTATGTTTATCTTAAAGCCTAAAGTTTTAGCCTGAGACATTTCCTATGTAGACACTTTCCCAGTCATCCCAGAGATTCATCAGTTCTTTGAATGGTAGAAACATGAGCAGGAGAGAGAGACAGTAAGGGAGAAAAGAGAAAACAGAAAGAGAGAGAGAGAGAGAAGCAACCAAACCAGTGGAACAGCAGGAAAGCCAAAAACAGATGGAGGTTTGTGCTTTCAGTGCAGCACATGTCTCCTTGAACCAGCTGAAACTGAAAATCTGTGTTTAATAGAAATGTCCGAGACCTGAGGAGGAGTTACCCTCTATGATCAACACACAATTTGTCTAATTTTCACTTGATTGATTTGACTGATGGCCAAGCTAGTGTAGTGTATTGATGTACTGAGCTTATATTTCTTGATTTTTTTGTCTACTAGAGACTGACTTTTGTGTGCTTATTGTAGTCAAAGTAAATGGAGATGTGGTTGCTGAGTGGTGAAGATGTTGGTCTCATAGGTTAGGGTTAACCCTAATCCTAGGGACTTAATGTACTTAAATACCCCCCCCCTTTTTTTAACAACAAATGTGCATAAACAAGGACACGTTTTGCCAAATAATCCATTTTTGGGTACATATTTCCTGTGGTTTTTCTTCTCCTGGACTAGATACTATTTATGAGCTGGAGTGGTGCCTGTGGTAGCAGGAAGGGCAAGTGTGTGTGAGCGAGGGAAGGACATTAGGAAGTAAGCCAGCTGTTTGATGTTTTGATGAGTGTTTCAGGGAGGTAAGTGTCCATTTCACCTGAACAGGAAGTAGGGCAGATCCAACGTGGCTGACAGAGGATGACCTTTCCACTTATCAGGAGCTGTTGAGTTTTGGACCAGAGGTTGTGTGGTTGTGTTTTACCAACCCAACATTCAATTTGTTTTTCTCTCAACTAACACAAGAAGACCAGGTCTCTCTCTCTCTCTCTCTCTCTGACAGACAGCTGGTTCATTCTGTCACTTGGGTTGGGGTGAAAGGTTGGATCCCTTGTGATCTCCCCCCACATTATGTCTCTTGCTGTGTGTGTGTTTGTCCTTGTGCATGTGCTCATGTGCCTGTCAGGCAGAACCCGTGTGCGAGTGTGTTGAGATTATTTGCATGCTTCTGAAAATTTTGCGAAAGATTCCTGCCAGTTTTGCAGTACAGTTCACACAGGATTTGCATCTTAGGGTGTTTTCACATATGAAACATTTAGTCCATTTGGGGAAAAAAACAAAAAACACCCTGGTGGGGGGGGTATTTATTTTATTTTATTTTATTTTTTGTGCTGGATACAGTTTGTTTGGGGCAAACATGGCAATCACACCCAATCAAGTCAAAAGTCAATTTCTATTGCTGTAAGAAAGCAATTCTGCCATGGACTGACCCAGCGTTCCATGTGTATTGGGTTTTCTGTGACTTTTTCAGGTGTTTTTGAGTTGCAAGGCAGAAACTGAACCAAAGGACAGAGCTGTGAGGTGCTTTTTAATATTTGGGAAGGTATTCTCTGTGGGAAGTGTTCTCTGTTCCCAGGTTGTTGCTGCTCAAAGACTGAGAGTGTTATGAGACCTTTGTAGTCTATTTAGCATGTGTCCCAGCAAACAAACCAGATTTAGTATTGGATTTGGACTAACAGGTGCTAGATCTTGTTTAGTCTAAATATCAATATAGTAATATTCATTATTTTATATCCCTCCCTCCGTGATCAATTAAAGCCTTTGGTCATTAGCCTTTTGGCTAAAAATTATTCGTATGTCTCTCCTGTGTGAAGTGTTTTGGGGGTTAACACAGTTAGTAAGCAGAATCACTGCACCCTTGGGAGCAGATGCTGTGATTGATTATTCATTGGCCTGAGTATGGCCTATGGAGACAGGATTAGTTAAGTAATCTAATATGGTGCTGTAGTAGGCCAGTCTGTCGGTCCATTAGACACCAGATGCTTGATTACATGCCGTGAACTCGGCTGGCCTGAGGATCATTACCGAAATGGTCCGGTGCCACGTACAGCTCAAGAAGAAAAAAAAAGAAAAACACAATCAGCTTTTAACTCCTGGCGTCAAAAGCCGAGACAGGCACTCGCGCATGTGTTTATTGTGGAACAGTTGGGTTTACTTTCATGCTGAGGTTAGTGATCTCAGTCTCATGGTGCATGAACGTTCTGTGAAAATGTAGACCAAATGGAACCACAAATCCTCAGAGAAGCATTCACATCAGAGATGCACTGACAGCAAATACACGAGCACACACACAAAGAGTCTACTTTTCTCATTTGCTTATGATGTAGCGTGTTTATTCGGTCGGCATAGCTACAGGACTTCATAAAATGATGACCCAAACCTCTCCAATCTGACATGCCAATGCCTCCGAGATTAAAGAAACGGACCAGAGGTATAAAGACGAAGAAGGAATATCTGTGGGAGATTTCAGATCAGGAGAATATCCCGTATTCACCGTAAGCCAGCTCTCCATCTGACTCTCATCTACAACTAGACTGTTTTATTGAGAGCAGGGATTAGCTTGCTGTTATTTTCACTCCATCCTTCTTAATAGAACATGAAAGCGTGCAAATGTGTAATGGGAAACTACAGTCAGGAAGAATGTTGTATATTTAGCCTTTTACCTAAAAATGCTAAAAATCTATCTATCTATCTATCTATCTAGCTATCTATCTATCTAGCTATCTATCTATCTATCTATGACATTTTTTGAAGAAGTCTCTGGTGTCATAGAAGTGCAGTTTCTCATTAAAACTAAGAATCAACTTGCCAAGCTTCATTTCCTGTCCAAGTCTAAGAGGAAGTGAGCGAACTGTTAATAGCTGTTGTGTACAATGTGGCGGTTCTGCACCATTAAATGTAACTATAAATGGATAAAAATGATGGTGTGTCGTTATTTAGCAAATAAAGAATGTTAGCTTTGGTGAATTGCTTTTATTAGATACTAATCAACTTGTGGGTTTTTGACAGTAACTCTACTTCATGTTCATGCATCATACCAGCCCTTCACTGATTACTTTCAGGCCCTGATGTCTTTTATTACTTACTAATGAGCGAAGGATTCTTTTAGGAATCTTTTAGCCAATGTGAACGCAGTGCTTTCCCTTTTTTTTGTTTATAGCTAATGTGTTTTCTTTCAAAGAAATGTTGACTGGATATCTGGATATTTGATGAGGTACAGCTAGTGTTACAGAAGTGTCCATTACTCACATCAAAGCTAAACGAGATCATCATTTAGTTTCGTAGATTGTGAAGGCATTAGATGGAAAAGGTTCATATCCTCTAGTTTCAAATGGCTTTAATTCATCAATGTCACACCATATGTGGTGGTGGGGTGGGGATGGGGGGGGAGAGAGAGAGAGAGAGAGAGAGAGAGAGGATGGCCTGAATGAAAGTGTCTTAATGATGGTCTGAGATAGATAGGGATCAGTGAAGTGTATGGGAAAAGGATGTGCACAGTAATGTAGACGGAGATCTAAAGCTAATGAAAGTTTGCTGAAATGCAGAAAGAGAGAGAGAGAGACAGAGAGAGAGAGAGAGAGGGCGGCCCCTCTCATGTTTGGAAGGACGAAGCCTGTATAGTGTTTCCTTTCTGTCTGTGCATCTAGAGCTCTGTATATAATCTACCTAGTTATTTGTCTTATCTTGTGTGTGTGTGTGTGTGTGAGACAGCAGACAGGTAGATGTGCATGCTGTATTGTCTTGCAGCTTACTTACAGTATGTTTGAGTCTTCTTTTGTGACCTATACAAAGCTAAACCACATTAAAACTCACATACTGTGCTCACACACACACACACTCTGACACACAGACACTAGGGCAATTCATTTAGAAACCAGGACTGGCCAAGCTTTTAAACGACTTCCTCCCATTAATCTAGCTAAAGCAAACCTCTCAAAAATGACCTCATGTTTGTCTTAATCCATTAACCATTAACGTGTCAGCTGTGTCAGCCGGTGTTAATTGATAACATACTTTTGTCAATGAATACCTGATGTCTGAGATTTATCCTAGTGGAACAACTTGTCAGTGTGTCTTGTATAAAATGGGCTGTATGCACAGAATGCATGGCGATGGTGTGTGTTATCTTCCAGTGTTGCGTCTGCGTGTGTCTTTCTCCGTCACCTAGTACTGTAGAGACATGGAATCTCTTGTACTGTGCTAAATGTATTACAGTCTCTACAGTAACCATCTCTCTGTAATCCATAGTCGATGATGTCGACCCCCATGTCCTGTAAAACAAGCTTTAGTTGTTAGCTAAACACTTATGTTATGCCAGATAACGTATTCACTAGAGCACTCTACAGTGTGACCCTATTCTTCCGGCGATAGTCGAGGAACAAGGATCAGCTTTGTGGAAACTTCCTGTGTTTCTGGAATATTGTGTGCAGTGAAAAATATGCCTTGTATCAGTTCAGTATTATCCTGTAGATCAGATGGTCTGCTTCCACTTGAGCCAACCTCTGAGCGCAGATCTGTTTCATCCTCCTCCAGCCTACATCACTAAGTGCTCAGTCATTTAGGAAAGAAAGTGAGCAAATGCTCTAAGAATAAACAATGGCGCTGGTGGCAGTCAGAGTAGAACGGATCATTTGGGGGTAATTAGCCTGCAGATGCCTGGCTTATGAGGTAGTAGAGTGAGCAGGTTTATAGCAGTGTTTTGCAAGTATATTGGTGCGTCCTACATATTGTTCCTTACACTGGATGCAGAAAAGGTTCAGAGAGAGAGAGAGAGATGTACTCTAAGTACTGAGCCTGTTATTAGTCCTTCTAGACAAACCCATGGGAGCCCTATACCACAAGAACTAATTGTAATATGCAGTCTCTCTTCTATCTGGCAGATGGCTTGACATAAAGACAGAGAGAGAGAGAATAAAAGCATTGTGGTTTAAGATTGAACAAAGGAGATGTCCTCTAGAGAACAAGTTACCTGGTTTGCACCTTACCGTGAATTGTGTGCTGTATTATCCTACGTTTGTTTATGGTGATCGGTGAAATTCTCTTGCTTATCTGATCTCGTGGTTTTTCTGTTTTTCTGCATAACAATGCCCGTCACAGCCCATTTCATTTTTATTGTGTTTATTTATATCTCTCCAGACACTTTGAGGGCAAGGCCTCATTTACTATAGTGTTGTCTTTATATAGAATGAGAGACAGCAAAATATTAGGTGAAGCATTTGTAGTCCATTTGCTAGGTTTTATGCAGGATATTCCAGGTGTTTGAAGCAATCGTGCACATCAGGTGTCTGATCTTCACAATGAGGCTTGTCTGAAAAATGCTGGAGAATCATGGGATTGCTATTCGGATAAAAAGAATTGTTCTTATTTGTCAGGACAAATAGAAATGTTGGGGAAAAACCATGGTGGTATTAACAGTCGGTCTGCACACGTCTAATTCCTTTCTAGCTATGTGTGTGATTTACTGACAAAGTTTATGTCACATTTTTTGGATAGATATGGGCTGGATTAATGAGCTTAATCAGTTCACTTTGTAATCAGGGACTGGTTGTTAAAATGTCTGAATTGTTCTAATGTAAATCCAGTTGTCTCACCTTTGAGGTTGGTCCTATTCTTGAAGCTGATATACATGCAAAAAAAGGGGGGAAAACATATATTTAAATTGAAGAAAGTATGTCGTTCTGATTCCAGGTACTCCGGTTTCCTCCCACAGTCCAAAAACATGTACATTAGGTTGATTGGTAATTCTAAATTGCCCATAGGAGTAAGTGTGAGTATGTGTGGTTGTCTGTCTAAATGTGGCCCTGTGATGGACTAGTGACCTGTCCAGGGTGTACTTTCGCCCAATGTGTGCTGGGATAGGCTCCAGCAGACCCTCGTGACCCTAATTAGGAATAAAGCGGGTATAGACAATAGGTGGATGGATGGATTTCGTTTCTGGAACGTTATGTAACATTAGAACATGTCAGAAATTCAACAGCAACAGATATTTGATTCCACAGACCATTGTTTTTATCAATAGGTTTAATCTTAGTAAAGCCTCTTTTAAACATAAATGTCACATGGTTGAGTTGCTTTTATGGCTGTTAAAGGGCAAAGAATTTTGGTGCGCAGCCGAACTGATGCTTTCGATTTTTCCAGAGCAGCTTGTATGAGGAACAGGATTATTGGAGATTTTGCTTTAATTGATAGTTTGGATTCTGAAAGCTTCAGCTGCAGTGGGAAATACGCTGCTCAAACTTGTGTGTGTGTGTGTGTGTGTGTTGTACATCCTCCAGATAAATAGATATGTATGTACATGTTTTTACAGATGTGCCCTTTTGCTAGGCCATTCACTGAGGTGTTTTGGTTGTCACAGGGACTGTTCTGATTTTTCTTCTTCTTACTGATACTGCTTGTTGATGCATAAAATTGCTGATGCGTGTCTAGCAGGTGTGGTTATGATGTGTGTGTGTGTGTGTGTTTGTGTGTGTGTGTGTGTGTGTGTGTGTGTGTTTTCCCAGGACTCTGAATCTCTGGACAGCTGCATCCAGAGCACACTTGCGGCGCTCTACCCGCCGTTCGAGGCCACCGGTGGCACTGTGCTGTGCCAGGTGCTGGATGTGGTCGAGTCGTTGTACCGCGGAGACGGCCTGCGCTACCTCATCGACTTCCTCGTCCCCACCAAGCACATTCTCCAGAGCATCCAACAGGACGCATGTGTGAGTGATGCCCTGCCTTTGATTACTTTTTTAGGGTCCTCTGAATTCCTTTGTAGTTACTCAGTGTCCCTTTTTCTTTTGTCTCCTGTTATTTGCTTTGCCTTCTCAGAGGCAGAGCAGTCACTCTCTCACACACACAAACACACTCAGTCTGGCTGTTCATTCATGTAGCGTCATGCCCTTGATAGCATTGTAGCGTGCCCTGTTTGGTTAGGTGAGCTGCTTTCTCTCTACTCGCAATTAGTCATAATGTGGGCGCAGTCAGAACAAACACAATCGCACACCTCAGACAAAAGACCGGAGAATCCACCAGGCTCACATTTTTTTGGTAGTGGCTTCATGTTTTGGTAATTTGAGAACCTGCCCACAAAAGACCCATCAACACTTCAGAGATGAGGGGGATTTTCCCCATTTGCCCGTTCTCACTTTCTCACACATGCACACACAAGCTTCAGACTCGGTTTCATTTGACGTTGTTGCCTCAGTGTTGCCAACAGTGCAGGCTGCACACTATATATACACCACACACTTGACCTAGAGGTATTATTTAACACTTGTTTTGAGCACAGGAGTGTCCTTGGGAGTGTATCTCTGAAGGCTGTATTTACTGGGTTGTTTTCTGTGTCTGGTTGTTTGCACCATGAAACACCCTTTTGCCAGGAGCATCACACTTAATTCTACATAAAGGAAGGACAAAATCTTTCATTGCACCCTTGAGGCTATTCTTAAATTTCATCAAACATCATTTCACAGCAAAACTTGCAGCACTCGATCAGTTGTACATGATGTTGAGCACCATGTAATTTTCTACAGATCTTTACTGGGTTCTAGGTATAGTTACTTTCCCATTAAACTGACTGGCTGAATGACAAGCATCATGGAAGTAGTGCTTGGTTTAATATTCATAATATTCCGATTAGCCATTGGGTTAAATCGTTCATATTAGCTCCAGCAATTCCACACAAAAAGTTTTTCAAGTTTTTTTGAAAACGGTTTTTCAGTTCGTTAATCATGAGATAAGATCTGATTTTACTTTCAGTAGTCTGTTGGCTTTTGTACACACAGAGTCATTTCTTTGGCATTAATTTAACAGGAGTACATATTTAATAAGATGTAGATATGGCAGATTTGGTCCACTTATCTTATTCAAAATTGAACCTCGCATATTCAGTTTTCTTCTGTTTAAATGTAAGATCTGAATACATTATCACCCTGAGATATTTAAACATTTTGGGAACAAGAAAGCATACCGTTGGTTTATTTCTCAACAATAAGATGTATTTGATCAACCAATCTAAAAACATTTTTATCTGAAAACGACATGCTCGTAGGTAACCGTGTCCCCTGCCTACATTTGATAAACTCCACCAGGAGGACACGGTCCATTTCTCCGGGCCAAGACAAAAGACTTCTCCCAGCTCAATTTAGAGATCACCTTTGCTTTCAACCACAAAAAAGGTCAATAACAAGAGCAGGAAAACTTTGAAAATAAATTCGAGACGTCTTTAGTACCTCTCTCAGGTTCTTTGGCCTGTGAAGCAGAGAAGGAATGACCCTTTGACTTCTGTCTGCTCTGTTGACTGCACTGACCATGGCAGTGTTTCTTTTTATTACTGCCCCAGACACACACACACACACCTGTGAATGAAGAGTGGGAACAGACCAATGAACTGTCTTTTTGTGTGTGGCCATGTGACCTTTAAAAGGAAACGGTCCGACACTGGTTTGTTTATAGTCTGTCTTTTAAGTGTGGGAATTTCTGTGTGTGTGTGTGTGTGTGCATGAGTGCACGTACAAGAAGTCTGCTTCTGTTAAGTATCATTTGTTCCCGGCAAGTGAAATGTTTTTTACTTTAGCTTTATTTATTAGGACTGGGTTTTGTGTGAGTAAAGGTCATCTGCATAATTATGTATGTGTGTGTGTGTTAATGGTTTTATGTTTTTATTTTTCTAAGCCTGTATTCTCACCGCTGGATACTCTGTGGGAAAAATCTTATTCTTGCTGCACCTGCGGTTAGGAAAATGCCTCCCAGTCTGTCCTTCATGCCGACTCGGTGTTTAGGGGCCCATATGAAGGTGTATAAGGATATCATAATGGGAACAAGCAGCCAGAGCACAGTGACTGCTCTGCACATAAAAAGCTCTTTCACCCTTATCAGTCCACCCTCACCCCCCTATCCTGTCATCCAGCACTTGGTGACACACTAGCCCACATCCTCTGAAGACTCCTCCACCCTTTGCTTTGAAAGGAATCCACCGGTCATTTTTGGCTGCCCAAGAGTCATATTCTGGCAGGATATTTATTTCATCAGTGGTCCTCCGCATTGCACTACAGTGACACTGTTCAAGTCTGCTGGAATATCTGAGACATACTTCAGGTCTCTGGACAGTGGTTCATTTATATAAATGGAACCAGACAGAGGGAAATGATTTCTTAATCCATTTTTCCTCTCTACACTATTCTATGATTCTTATAAAGATGAAACGTATTAGTTCTCCATAAACCTCTGGATTTCGGTTAATAAGTTGTTTACAGAAGTTTACAGAAATAAAATTCCAGATGAGGCATTTAGCATTCCTGTTCCTAATTTTTTATTTTTTATTTTTTTGTCATTGAGTCTGCTCTGATGGAATATGTACCACCAGGCAGTATTGTGTCCGTTGAGTTTGTGTGTGTGTTTGTGTGTGTGTGGGGAGTAATATGAGGATGGGTGTTATGTAAACACATTAGCCTCGTTAGTAAAAAGGAAACAACATGCTATGCCACTTTAACAGCAACACACACATTCTCAGCAGATCTGCCTCTCATGGATATATATATATATTTGAGAAATAACATTCAACCCTCTCACTATCTGAAAAACAACATGCAGCTTTCTGCACACAGGAAATAACCTCTAATTTGTAAAACAGTGAAACATCACTTATTTAATACACACCTCTGTTTCTCTCTACAGTTTCCATATTGCGGTTTCCTTTTCCGCCACGAGGGCTGGCCACTGTGTGTCCACGAGAAGATTATAGTCCAGTTGTCCTCTTTGGACAGGCGTGTCCTGCAGCCTGGTGACTTCTATCTGCAGGTAGCAGCATCAACCAAAAGCCCGCCACGCATCACCCTCAAGTGCCTATCGGTGAGCGGGCAGCATGTGGAGGAGCTGGAGATCCCTGAGTTAGCCTACACCTCACTTTTCAGCATGGCCTGGCTGGACTCCATCAACCAGGAGAGGAGCGTAAATGGCCGAGTCACCCTGGAGCACTGCCTTTTGTCTGCTGATAATGACATTTTCAGGGTGCCTTGGGAAGATGTGGTACATCCTGAGTTCATTAGCAGACCCTCAAAAGTGAGTCAGTTGGTCATGGAGAATGGGAGTGTTGAGGATACTGAGATAAAAAAGGGGCAGGAAGACCGTGCTTCTGAGTCTGGGCATGGAATTTTGATTGACACGTCAATGGCAGAGTCAGCAGAGAGTCGGGACCTGTGTAAGACAGTTAAGCTTCTCCCTGCTCTGGAACAGGACAGCAGTGGGAGGAGCAGTGCTGCTGATGATTCAGAAGGTGAATATGTAGAACTTGCAGATATCACACTGCCTCGCTTTTCCCCACAGAAAGGCTCTTTGACTCAGTCTATAAGCATGAACTACAGAAACTTGCATAAACCACGGACTACAGGGCCTGAACGGCCCGGTGCTAATGCCTTGGAGAGCTCTGTGAAAAGTGACAGGTGTCCCCAGAGCATGATGTGTGCCATGATGATTGAGGAGAATCTTACAGAGCAGTTTCAGCATCAGATGCCAACAAGTCTGCACAGCCAGAGGCAGGAGGAGAACGAGTGCAAACCGACCTCTTCTAAAGGTACAGCCCCATCTGACCGTGTGTTTGAGCATGAGCCTGTGACAGAGTGTGTGCCTGAACACTTGGACTGCATCAATTCAGCACTTTGTGACTTGAAAACGAACAATGTTATGCATAGAGACTCTGAATCTTTAAATCACTGTCTTGCCCCAGAGCCAGACTCTGACCAGCCTACACTTAGTACCTGTACCACTGACTTAGAAGCAAGTGCCATGTATAAGCAAATAATCGTAAGTAGGGTTGAAATGGACAGTAACCTAAGTGACTACGCTACTCAACAGGACACTAGCACACCAAACGCAGAGCTTGTAGCAGCTTCCGCCTCTGTCGAGACTCCAAAAGAAGTGCAGATAGAGGTAGAGGCTAGCAAGGAAGTACAGAGTGAGCCTAAACAGGAAGATCCTATAGACCAGCCAGCTAGCCAGCCTGTAGAATCTGAGACTAGGGCCTGTAGTAGTCAGTGTAGTAGTGACAGCAACCTCGGTTCCTGTGACACAGAGGAGGGCAGGCCAGGGTCAGCAAGCCCCCAGAGGCAGCAGGTAGACTGGGCCATTGTCTCCGCACAGCCTGCAGAGGGTCACGTTACAGCCATTCTTCCAGGTCACGAGAGGACAGAGCCATGTGAGAAGAAAGAAAGTGAGAACAGAAATAAGGGATATGTATATGCAGAGATGGAGCTGCCAAGGGATGAAGCTGAGGGAGAACAAGTAAACAAGAGGCAATATGTGGATGAAGGTGAAGGAGGTACAAGAGAAAAGGAATCAGGGAGTGGGACAGAGATTGAGGCAAACACAGAGGGAGTGGTAGTTGATATGGTAGAAAAAGCAAAGACTTCACAAACAGGTTTGTTTAATTCCACACCCACATCTGGCACAAATGTAACTCCAGGTCAAGAGACAGACAGCCCTTTAGGTCCAGAGGAAAGAAAAGAAATGCAAGAGATGCCAAAGAAAGAGGTTGAGGAGTTAGAAGAGGGTGAAAGTATGCAGACTGTCTCCAAGGGAACTGAGGACGTTGGAACTATGGGATGTCCTTTGATTCAGAATGAATTAACTGTGGGAATTAAAACAGGGTCTCAAGTCTTTCAAAACCATGCGGTTATGTCAGATCTGCCAGTTGCACATGACAACACACCCACAGACCAAATGAGTATACACACATCGGATGCACTGTCGGAGGGAGCGAACACGGTTGAAGTGGAGGAGGTGAACAACAGACAGGAAGAAAGGATAGAGGAGCAGAGGCCACAGGATGAGCCTGTATCTTCCGTTAATAGTATGCAACTGGAAGCAGGCGAGGAGTCTCAGCATCATCAGCAGCAGCAGCAGGAGAAAGGTAGACTTCATTTTCTCCTCCCAAACCTCACCTATTGCTGCCTTTTTTCACCCTCCTACACTTTTTGTTTCTAACTTAAGTCTCCATGTCTTCAAGACCCCCTTGATACGTCCATGTCACTTCCTACTTCTGTCCTCCCCTCAGCCCATATTTATCCAGCCTCTGCTGCCCGTTGTTGTGTTTTTTTTGTGACTTTATTTTGTTTTACTTATGTATCACTTGTCCGTATACTTTTCAGGTACTTTTCTGCCTTATTCTGTTGGGTGTAATATTTTACGTCCCCCCCACCAAGTGTACCTAGTTCTGTTTACTTTAGAAACACAAGCATAAAGTGACAGTTCCTCTACAGAGATCCTTTCCCTATGGGGGACCTCAGGCAGCAGCCTACTGACAGACTACAAATGGCTCTCAAATGGCCCACGTTGAAGCCGGAAAGCCTTTCTCTTCAGTCTCTATTAGCGAAAAAAAGCTGAAAGAAAGGAGCGACACAGGCTGCTTCTGCTTCTGCTGGGTAGTTTACGAGGACAGCCTTTATCGCAGGTCATATTCCGGTCTCTAGACAGTGTGTTTCCAGTTTTTTTGCCATGAGTGGTGACTCTTTTGAACAACAGCCAAGGCTTTAGAGGCCATGATGAAAAAGAGAGTGCTGGAGGAAAGACAGGGTCCTGGGCAGCACTCACAAACACACTGGTCTGTGTGTTTTTGGTAATTTAATATCTTGCCTTTTGGATTGAATTGTATTTGTGGACACTTATTGCCCCGGGCTGATGTAGACGGTAGACCATGTTTTGACTGGACGGCGGTAGTGCGTCTGCTTTAGAGCAGTTGTTGACCATGTTTTTGTCCGCTGTAAAGAGTCAATGGAGCATTAAGCTTACACTATGCTATGCATTTGCAATGTAAAGCTTATAGCCTCTTTATAACAGTGTATCAGCTAAGTATAAATATGGTATCACTTGTGTATGCAGGTGAGCTTGTTTCCTGATCCCACTGTTGTTCAGGTGTGAACAGTAATGTGCAGGTGGGTGGGCTGTGGGCAGATGGGGGATGGTGTGTGTGTGTGTGTGTGTGTGTAGGGGTGGGTTGCACTGTTTTGTAAGCCATAGTGACAGTGTCTTTGTTTGTTGTGAGCTGGGGAACTGTGATGGATGCCACTCCAGGTGGGTGGTTTATACATTTGACAGTGTTTGGGTTTCTCTACTTCAAGTAGGATCACTGCTATAATTACATCCATACTCTCACCCATTACTCAACTCTTTATTTTAATCACTTTACTCGTCCATCACTGTCAGTTACCATGTCTACCTATATTCACCACCACCTGCATTTACCCAAGGACTGCCACAGACAGATTTCAGGTGGTGTTTATAGATTGTTTTATTAAAAATTTCAGAGACCACTGTTATGAAGCTCATCTTATGTTGTGTATGACTTAGGAAAGGGAGTTTCCAAGGGAAAGGGAGTTACTTCATTTTTAACCTCATGGATTCGAACAAACTCCACGGTTAGTTGTAATAAGTGTACATTTATCTCCTCAGTGAACATATAGTCAAAGTAAGTTTTAACAAGCTAATTATTGATTGAAGACATTAACTCATGATAAATATCTGAATCTGTTTTTTTTTTTGTTTGCACAAGCCTGGATCAAAACGATTGACAACATTAGTTTAAAACAGTAAATGTTAAGCTACCTTTAGAGGATCTTTCCTCTAAAGATAATTCAGCCACAATTTTATTGGATTCAGTGTGTCACTATGAGGGATCAGTGTGACAGTAATCTACAAAGACCTCTGAAATCTCATAAAAAGATCATTAAACCTGGCTTAGCACTGAATGTTCATCTATGCTTAGACCCGGAAATTTCTAGGAAAAATGGCTTTCTTGTAATTATATTTAATACAGTCTTAGGGAATTTCTGTCTAGAAGCAAGAATAAGCAGGAAGTCTCAGACCTGGGGCTTTGAATTAGCATTTAGATACTAAATTTTAAAAGTCTAAATTATCCTTCTTTCTATACAAATGACTATACAACCTGTGAAGGAAAGCTAAGCTAATGAGCGAAACAGATGGGATTGTGAGTACTGGGTTAAACACATATGCACATGGATGGATAGGGAGTGAAGAGTGAGAAAGTATATGATCAATCTGTCTGTGTGAGCCATATAACAGACACAAACAAACACATGCACACTTCTCAGGCCTTTAAACAAATTCATCAGGCAGCTGTTCAAATAAGCGACCAACCCGCTGTGTCTGAGAATAAATGAAGGCAAAGTAAGAGATGGAGGGACGAGAGAGCGGGAAAAAAAGGTAGACCAGGGCAATGGCCCATGGGTTTTGCCAGACTTGCCCTCCAGACGGAGGGGGCAGAAATGTGAAACTCCATCCTGTTCCACTCTGCAGCACTTAACGTCTCCGAGTTCCCATCTGAATCTGGGAGCTGTTGGTTTGATTTATTTTAACAGTAAAAAGAATGAGCCAAGGAGAGAACGGGTGAAAGATTTGTTAAATTCCCTGCTGTCTTATCTGTAACATTCCATTACGCCGTGGAATCCGCTCTTCAGAACCTCACCTTTTGCTGTAACACCTTTTAATTCTGCTTTGAAATACAGCAATCCCTGCCAGATTACATCTCAAATAGATTTATGCTTGTTTTCCCTGTCCTTGTGGTTTATGAGCTTGAGGCTGTGTTTGGAAGCATCCCTGGCCATATTTCATGTGGGTTTTTTTTTGTTCTGGAATTGCATTGTTTTGTTTTACAGTTCTCAGAATCTTCAATCTTTGGGACACTGTTAAAGATCTTGGGTCCGATAAGTAAACAGAAACACAGCGCATGTGAAGATGTGTGGTGTTGGTTGGTAATTTGACCATGCAGTCGAGATCACTTTCCGTTTGGTTAGGAGGTTGGCGTTTTAGTAGCTTTGCATGTTTCAATCCAGGATTATGGGATGTTCATTTAAAAATGTTAAGATTTGAAGGTATCTGAGCTAAAAAGGTACCATGTGACCATGTGATAGCCCAATTTATAATAGAAATTAATGTTTGAATGTTTTACCACTCATAGTTTTGATCGGTTTCCCGCTATGTGTGTGCGCTGATGCTGGAGTGCATGTTTATTAGCTACACCTATAAAAGACACACTTTTCAGCTGTGTTTATGCATGTAAGGGGTTTGTTTTTGAACGCTGTAGCTCAGGCTCTCGGGTAACACTACTGACCCAGATTCCATCTTGCAGACTCCATTTGTGCGGAGGACCCGTCAGTGTGTCCCGTTTCAGTGGGTAAAATTCACACGGAGGACTCTCCAATGACGCCTCCTCCTGTGTTATCCAGTCAGGCTGTTAGGAATCAGCCTCTTCTCACTGAAGCTCATCACATCAACTCTGACATCCTGTGCTCTGGAGTGCTCTGCCTGCCTGGTACTGTGCATATGTTGTGAAATAAACACATGCATCTAACACAACACGAGCAATGCTGTTCAATTCAGAGCCATTTATCCATACACTGATAGGATGTCCCAACACTAAGATTGGTTATTCGTGGGCAAATCTATAGACAGAAGTGTAATATGTAAGGCTTTTTCAGATATTTCCATTTATTAACACAACAGGCATGAGACCATACACTAAAAACCACGATACAATACATATTCCTTCGCATGCTTCACAAGACGATTTTGACACAAAATTTAGAATTTTAATACATTTCTTTTTTAATGACAGCAACTGCAGTATTAATACTTTGTATTGTAATTAAGGTATATCAGGATTTTTCAAATATTCTGCAAGTTTCCCCTGTATTTTTATGGTTATGTTCAGTGGCATAAGTGTATTTCTAGACAGTTATTAATATAGAAAGATTGTTTGGTTTGAATTGTAGATTGTTCTTTAAAGGATAAGGCTAATAAAACAAATGAATTTAATCTTCGCTCCAATTGCATCATGGTTCCTTCTCCATAAGTTCTCCACTACTTCTGGTTCTGCCACCTGGTGTGTAATGAACATTATATAGATATACCGAATTATTGGCAATATTCAAGACAACGTTAATCTGTCTTATGCTTAGCATTAATAGGTAAATAAAAAATAGATGGTAAATCTTTGTATTGCTGATTTGTCTCTAGGGACACGAGACAAGTCAGGCCATGCACTTGTAACCGTGACAACAAGAAACACCGCTTGGCTGAACCCACACTGCAACAGCAGTGAGCTGGTGCGCATCATGGTCTACTTCTACACCATTCTCAGGTATTACCTCTGACAAAGCTGTTCAGGTTCTGAACATGCATCTTGCCACTGTACCATGTCAAGGTCAATGCTTGAACTCATACATTTGTGTTTATAACTAATATTGGAGAATTGCTGGTGATTAGTATGAATAAGAAATCAATACTCGCTATGGATAGAACTCTTAATCTACTTGTATGGAAGTAATTATTTTTTCTACGCTTGTGCTGTTTTCATAGTTAAACACATTATATTATATATGCTATAGATGCAAATATTCATATCTTTTAAGCTCAGCATTGAGTGAAGCTCATTCATTTCATGTTTCACATTCATGTTTTTCAACATTTCTGTCCAGCCATTAGCAGAGCAGAAGTTGTACCTAGTTGTATTTTTTGTTGTTGTTGTTGACACTTGATCAATACTTCTTCATGCCTATTAACATGTTTCCATATATGTGTAATGACGTATGCATGCTTAAAATTATTTAACCCTCTATTTTGTGTGTGTGTGTTGTAGGAAGGAAGTGCAGGCGTTGGGTTTGACTGTTTTAGTGGACGCCCGCAGGTGCTCACCTGTTCCTGCCCTCTTCAAAGCCTTCGCTGTTCTACAGGTAAGAATGCTGGCCTGTAACTATCCTCCAGGAGGAAATGCCTCACCGTGAGTCTGTCTGAATGTGTTTGGCTCATAAATCCTTGCTATTTGGGCATTTGCAATAAAGCACTGAAGTACTGATGTTACGAAACAAACAGCTTGTTATTTAAGCTCCTTTTCTCAGCATTGAAAATTAAAGACTGAGGCACAGTTAGAGCCAGTCATGTAGATGAAAAGTTCTAAATGTTAAATTATGTGCTATGAGATGACCATGTAGCCAGGGCATTAATTATGAATTATAAACCTTGCTGAATTGCCACAGAAAAGCACAATGCCATGAAAATATGCACTATGCAATATGCAAAAAAGATGGCATAAAAATTATTATTTCTAGGGGTTGTTTAATGATGTGTCTTGTTAAAGCATGTGTCAGTGAATTCTCCTCGACTTTAGCCTGGCCCTGTTTGTGGTCTCTAAACTGTCATGTTTATGGTGGTAACAATTCTGTGAACATGTCACACTTTATAAACTACCTCTGATTGGCTAGCTCTACATTACACATAACCTCAACAACAACAACAAAATTGTGTGGTTTAAAGTAGTAATAATGATTTGTTTCTGTGTAGTTTCAGTGGTAGATTTATAAGCAATGGTAGCTGTAATAAATGTGAAAAGATCTGTAAACTGCGAGTCATGTTTTCTCATGACTGAGCCTGAGCATTATTGCTAAAGCTCTACTTGTGTATAAAGCTGCCCAATGCCCAAGTCAGTCCTAACTAGAAATCATAAATAATGGGTGTGTAAGCTTGTCAGATCACACTGCTCATATAGGCAATATTATTCAATGCAATAACTAGCTGCTATTTATTTATATCCCAATTGACGAGTCCCATCTCATTATGTGTACTCTATCTATCTATCTATCTATCTATCTATCTATCTATCTATCTATCTATCTATCTATCTATCTATCTATCTATCTATCTATCTATCTATCTATCTATCTATCTATCTATCATATTTCACAATTAATGCTAGCAGACAAAGCAAAACAGACTACAAAGAGACCGTGCTCTATTAAAATCTCAGCATGAGCTAGCAGAGCATGGAAGCAACCAATATAAACATAACTAATTAAATGCTCCACGGTGCTTTATACGTAAGTAAGTCCTTATTAAGCATAAGTACACCGGTAGCATGTGTGTCTGATTCTAATGAAATGCTACAACAGCAAACCAGTGACTGGTTCAGTGGAGGAAACTCCGAGGCTTCACCCCAATATCAGTGTTATGCACTTTCCACTTTTAAAGCCACTTTGAGCCGACTCTGCAAGTGATTGATTCTGTAGGGTTTGAACTGTGGCCAGGTGAGCAATGGAACGTCTGTGTCACACAGTGTGATTACGGTGGACGGAGGCTCGTTGTCTTGTTTATACAGGCCTATGTCTTGTTTATACAGGCCTATGCATCTGGCCGTCTTTATGTTTGATAAGGTGGGAACGCTTAGATACACGAGAGGCATTTAAGAATAGGCATTTCAAGACTTTAGATTGTGGTACATTTGTTGCCAGGTACTCATGACTCTCGCAGGAATATCATATGTCAAAGCTGTTATTATAATTGCTTGCAGATTTCCACCTGTGGGAAATAAGCAGGTGTGAAAATGAGGTATTAATGGGATATATCAGTCATGTTACAGTTCAGGCTTAGTTAATTCTGCTGTAAGTTTATTCATAGAGCTTATTGAAAGGGTTTTAGTGGATCAAATTCACAAGTGTGTTCCAAGATTTGTTGAGTAAGTAGCAGCTGTGGATTATGTAGAAATTAGTCATGCTTTCTTCCATTGATGACTTGACCAGCTCCGACAAGTCTAAGCTAGAAATGTCAGGTACTATCCATGTCACCCTACTTTTGTGCGGTTGGTAGTAAGCGTGTGGGTATGTGTTTATTGATTCACACTTATAAATTGGTAGCGGTTGCTTGGTACAGTGGAGGTGTGATGTAATACAGTATCTAACATTTGATAACATCTTCAGACATCTCCAAAATAGTCAAACATGTAGCTTTACTTTCTGTAATCAACAGATCTTATGTGTTTTATGTGTGTATAGCATTAAGTGTGAACTAAGTATAGTTTTGTAGCCATAGTAACCACAAGAGAATTTTGGCTCTGATTGAAGGACACTGTTGTATTCCTCAAGTTCCTGTTTGAGCTCTTGTTCAAGTCAAGCCAAGTCTACTGAAGAGGAAGCAGGAACCCTGGTGTCATTCAGCTGTCCATCAAGCCGAGCCAAAACCCAGCAGAAGGGATCCAGATCCCTGATATCACTGAACTGTTCAAGCTGAGCTCAGTCCAATAGAACAGAATCTGAAACTCTGGTATCTTTAAACCGTTGTTCAAACCAGACCCAGCGTAGTGGAAAAGAACCTTTGGTTTCATTGAGCTGTTCTTCAAACTAACCCCAGCCCAGAGTATAGGAAGCAGGAACCCTGGAATCGTTGAAGTGTTGAGCCCAACCCAGCGAACAACACCAACACCAAGTTCAATACCGGGCTAGCCTGACAGATGTTTGATGCATCACTGCTTTAAGCCAGAACTAGCTGACTGCTCAGACAGGTTCTTGTTTGCATAGGTGTGTTAGTGTTTCAACCGGATCCTAACATTCTGTTTGCTCTGACCAAACCCCAGATTTATGGTTCTGGCCATGTGTCAGAAGGCACAGGTCCCTAGATGGCAGGAAGCACATGCCTAACGATAGAATCTGATGGTTAATGAGAAAAATTCATACATTTTAAAAATGACGCACAAAAAATGGATGGTAGGTTGTCATATAGTTTAGAAACAACTCACCAGCACCTCCAGGAACATACAGGAACATTCCAGGCTTCTTTTTTTTTTCTTTTAATGAGAATGAGAGTTGTATACATTTACAGTAAATTGCCAGTTTACTTTATAGCCCTATGACCAGCAGTATAGTTTGTGCCGTGAGGCATTTCTGCTTGAAAATAACACAAGTACACTTTTACATAATGAGGTCCAGGTGGAACGTAGGTGGCCTAATTAGGTCACTTTTTTAAAAAGTTCACTTGGATCGCTGCAAAGAAAAGATTTATTTTTTAATAGTCAGACTCCTGTGCATTCCATGTCATGAGGAGGAAATGAGAAGGGCACTGGCACATTTCAGGCAGGAATGTCATTGTTGCTAGACAGTCTGGAGTAAGAACACCACTGGATCCTGACTGAATAATGGCAGGACAGTAGGGCTAAGATCCTGAGTGACTATGGAGCACCTCAAATATGTTGAAATGAGATCTAAGAGCTTCATGTTCTGTCTGGGGAATGTGATATCTTGTAGATGAACATTTGGTGGCTTGTGGACTACATACAACTCACACATCGACATATTCAAAACCGCTATTCATTTCCTGTTGTTTATGTGTAGTTTAGGTTTTCTTCTTCTTTTCGTTTTTTGAGATTGGGCTGGTCCTTATTTCTTAGGTCTGTTTGTGCCCAATGTTCTTGTAATTTCTTGGAAAGTACACATCCCCATGTCTTTCCCTTAAACGGCATGGAAAAGAACAAGAAAACAAGTGAGGAGTACTTTACTACACAAAACCCCTCAGCATTTGATTTTTATAAAGTGTTGGTTTATTTTTCTTTTACAGTCTGTGGCCTTTTCTAGACAATAAAATTCAGAACTTTATTGATTGTTTCTAAGACTCTTGAAGGCTTTTATGGCTGTTATGCAATCTCTAAGTAAATCCGCCTGTGGAAAAATATTTTCAGATTGATTTTGAAAGAGCTGAGCATTAGTTTGTGATGTGTGTACCTCTGCATTAGCTTGGTTTTATTCTGTGTACTCAGGAGGCCATGCCTGGTTGTATCCACACTGTCCTCGTGTTGGCTGACCGAGATCTGGCCTTACGCGTGGAGAAGCCTACTGCAGTTCAGGCAAGTGACTCACATTCAAGATGTTTATTTATCATTCAGCTATTAGACTAAATCACAGTTAATGCATTATTATGAATGAAAATAGTAAAGAAAAAAAATGCCAAGTCTTCAAAAAGCCACTTCAGTATAATTTGTTCCTTAAGTAATATGTATGTAGATATACACCAAAAACTGATGGCCATTTTAATCTGCATGCATAAAATGCATCACAGTCCAAAATAAAAAGTAGTCACCTGTCTTGGTTGTTTATAAATGCACTGTATTAGTCTGGAGCCTTGGCCTTGGCTCTCTTGTACTTTGCCCTTGCTCTAAGAATTTTGTTGGTCAGAAAGCAGACTGCCAAGTACACAGTCAGCTGACCTGCTCGCAAATATTTACAATATTCTCACAACCATAAAGATTCAAAGCAGTGTTCAAACTTCTTGACTTTTTTTGTTCTGCAGGTGGAGTTGCTCACATCTCTGAAGTCTCTCCATAAGCACATAGAGGTTTCTCAACTCCCCACTGAGTTTGACGGCACTTTTCCTTTCACCCACAACAGCTGGATCTGTTTCAGGACTGTAAGATCAAATCGTTTCATTTTCGATTTTTCACTTTTAATGTGACTGTGTGTGTATTGGCAAAATATTTAAAAGAAAGATAGTGAAGTAATAAGGCAGCACCACTGGTTTGTTTTAATCAGTCACTCAGTAATGGTCGTGGTACCTCTTTCTTTCTTTCTTTCAGAGGGTTGAGCAGTTGACCAGTCATTGTGAGGACGCAATAAATCTTCTGCAAAACACCATCAGCAGCCTGGAGTCTACAGTCCTGCCTCCTACTGCCGAGGTACTGTACTTACTGAAAAGTGCTATTTTACTTGTCTAGGCTTGTTTGCATCAAATTCTTTCTTCATGGTGGTAGATTGACAGTTTTTAACACCCTGTTAGCATACATTTGTTCTCTACAGTGTTTCCTCTGCCATTAAATAGGCTCTGCAGCTCATCCGGCCAAGCTTACAAACCTCCTGGCCTTGATGAGGGGGAAAAACATTTCATCAGTGTTGCTTCCAGGTTTTTTGCTTTGGCAGATGGATAGATAGCTGTTGAATTAACCGCTCTGTGCTTTTTAAGTGGAGCTGATTGTTTTCCTTAATCACCACGTTTAATTCTTTTTATAATACAGCAGTTTGTCAAAGATCGCAGTGACTTGATTGTCAACGATTTTATCTGTTCAGTTACATTTAATGTTGTGGAACTTCCCGGAGACAAGTTAGTTCTTGTTATCACTTGTGTCATAGCAGCTGTAAACACTCAGTCTCTCATCAGCCTCTCTTTTTTTTCCCTGTCTCTCGAAGCTGATGTCATGTAACTGAGATACTGGAAAGCGTAAACTCCTCTGTTTGGTGGAAAACCTGACACTGGAGACTTCTGTCATAAATGTTATATGAATATCTCCTTACAGAAAGCTTTACTAAATCGAAAACAAGGTGTTTTTTCTTGTCAAAACACATTTTTATAGTCCATTTATTATTAGACTTAGCGTATATGAGGCATCCACCTTACAAGTCTCTGTGAACGAGTTGTTATTATAGAAACATTACAGCTAATGACAGAGCTGCTGTTAATCCAGGACTTTTCACCAGATTTGAGTATTCAGCAGCACTGTAGTTAAATCAGCAGTACTAAAGCATGCAACCTTTTCCTGGTCAGAGTTAAATGTTGTGGGGTTATATTGAATTTCCAGAGCAGACATGTTTGGTCGCTTGTTTCGGTTCCTGTGTATGCAACATGAGCTGTTTTTTTTTTCCTTTTCTTTTTCTTTTCATATCAGCAAAATAACATCCTGGTAAACAACTAATGCTGACGAGCAATGCTAATGTTTCTAGGGTAAACACTGCCATATTCTGCCATAGTATTGATATTGCTTTTCTTTAAACTGCACACTGAGACGAATCTTTAACTGCTAATGTTATGTGTGTGTGCAGTTTAGAAGAGCGGGGTTAATGTGCCAGGCAACTCAGTTGACCCCTGGCTGTCAGGTTAGGTCAGTGAAGGACGTGCCTTGTCCATGGGGAGATGGAAATGAGGAGAGGATATAAAACCCTGGAGAGTTGTGTATCATGGGTCATCTTTGAAATCACTAAAACAGGCTTTATTTAGTGGGGTATATGGATTGAAAGTGCCTGGATGATGAGGAGATGGATTTCTTTTTGGCGTTATGCTAAATGTTTAAAGAGGCACCTCTCCTGCTTCTACTTTTTCAGATAATGGCTTT
The DNA here is from genome assembly GCF_019097595.1 of Hemibagrus wyckioides. NCBI lineage: Eukaryota > Metazoa > Chordata > Actinopteri > Siluriformes > Bagridae > Hemibagrus > Hemibagrus wyckioides. The sequence continues at coordinate 6,177,814 of NC_080736.1, read as the reverse complement.
TAGAAAGGATTGAGTCTCAGTCTTTTCTTTCTTGATCTTTTTGTGCCTATTATTCATAGTTCCATTTATTTACCTTCCCATTCTTTATTATAAATATTCAGCCTTTCTTTCTTTCTTTCTTTCTTTCTATTATTTTATTTTAGTTTTTATTTTCCCTATTTATTTATTTATTTATATTATTTTATTTTTATTTATTTATATTATTTTATTTTAGTTTATTTATTTTATTTTAAACTTGTATTATTTATGTAATTAGATAAATATTTTTCTTTCGGCTTTTCTCATCAGGGGTCACCACAGCGAATCATCTCTCTCCACTTATCCCGATCTTCTGCATCCTCAACACTTACACCCACTAGCTTCATATCCTCATTTATTACATCCATATACCTCCTCTTTGGCCTTCCTCTTTGCCTCCTGCCTGGCAGCTCCATGTCCAACATTCTCCTACCAATATACTCACTCTCCCTCCTCTGAACATGTCCAAACCATCTTAATCTGGCCTCCCTAACTCTGTCCCCCAAACGTCCAACATGAGCCGTCCCTCTGATGTACTCATTCCTAATCCTGTCCAACCGTGTCACTCCCAAAGAGAACCTAATTATTATTATTATATTAGATAAATATATTATTATTTTTTTACTTACTTATTTATATTTTATTTACTTACTCAACAACATAGTCTCTGAATTTTTTTGGCCCCATGTTTACTTTTGCACATCTCTGTCAAGAACGCTGATTCAGCACACATGCGTGCAATGAAGCAATTAAAGCAAGCCTGGAACACACTATGTTCACTGCTCATCTTTAGCATTCCTTCCCTGCCACACACTCGCTTACTGGAACATTAGTAATTATAGGCAGCACAAACAAGGCTCCATTAGGCGTCTTTACAACCTGCTAAAATGTTGACGTAGTTACATGTGTGTTACATCGTAATCATGTACATTCTATATACATTCTTTTCTTTTTGTGAACCATGTCAAGAGGTAATAATCATCCATTCTGAGGTTTCTCTGAAGGAGATCTGTCATGTGGACCAGAGAATGAAAGAAGCATAGCGAGTCTAATATGAAAAGACGCATTCTTGTATGACAAATGAACATAAAAATAGTAACAGTGAGGAGTTGGAGTAGAGGTGCGGTAAAGCATAATTACTGGGTTGTACAGTGTGAAAGTATTACTGCCTGAAAAGCCTTTCTTTGTCAATACAAAAAACACAGTCCCACCTGTGTGAAAGAGTACATGCATATCTCAATCCGAGGACTGCTGGAGTTATTACCCAAATTGTGCAATATTATCCACTTCCCATGTGCCCAATCATCTCCTCCAGGTTGGAAAAGGCAGAACGGGTCAATTAAAAATCAAATTAAGTTGTCAGTGTTCGTAATGACAAAATAAAGCTTAATTGTCGCCTATTGGAGAAAGAACAGGCATGTCGAGGTCCAGAAGGACTCCTCTTGTTCTAAACTGTTTTTCTAATACAAGTGCTGCCTCTGAGAATGTAATGTACAAGTGTGTGTATGTGTATGCTATAGGAGGCACAGGTACTCCTGAACAAGTATAAAGAGCTGATGAGGAGCGTTCTGGAGGACAGTCGGCTGGTGCGTCTGCAGCTGGAGGGAGGAGCCGCTCTGTCCCGTCTCCGCAAAGAGGACACCAGCGTCAGCCTCACTGAGGACTACAGGTGACAGAGAGCATTCTGCACGTTACCACAAATCTCACCCACGCACAACCCGTGTTAAATATGTAGCTTAGATGCCTCACTAAGAGTTTAAAGATTAGTTTAACTGCCTAAGAAGCATGCTTTTCTGTACTTTAAACAGCTACCTGTGTGAATGCACGCAAGCATTACACTGCTGGTTGCTAATAAACTTGTCTATGAATAGGCTCTCCACAGCAGATGATGATAATGGTGTAACTGACCAAATGAAGAAAGTCTAGTTTTAGAATGTCTCACTGGAGTTTTGGTACTGTTTGATAAAGACAGTGGTTCAAATTGTGGAGGTGAAAAATATCAAACAGAAAACAAATGCTCAAATACTCCGTAGGAGTGTTAAGTATGTATTTGCACTACATGTCATTTTAATAGCACATTTAATACAGAGTGCAAGGATGATGATCTAAGCAAAATATACAGTGAGCATGGTCATTAAAAGAAAAAAAAAAGGTTGGTTAAGGGCGACAGATCATAAGAGTGACATCATCCCTCGTATCCTCACCCCAAAGTCTCAAATATCAGCAGTGTAGACCCTGGTGAGCAAAAGGAAATGAAGCATGCATGTCTCAGTGCTTTCTGTCCGCACAGATCACTGCATCTTACATGACTTTATCCTACAGTGTTCTCTTCATCATAGCCACAGAGTTTCTCAGAAAGGAGAGTCTATCCTGATGCGTTATAAAATACATCAAATAGTTTCTCTGCTCAATATGCTTTGCAGGCTTTTTCTTCTATTTTGTTTGTTAGTCTTTCCATTAGTTTGTTTGTTTTGAAACAGTTGATCAGGTTGACTTGCAGGAGCAGCCCTTAACAGTCCCTCGATGAAGCACATCAGAGCACAAATTCTGTTAGGATGGGCTTAAAGGAGCAGAGCTCAACCTGTCCGAACAGCTTTCACAAATAGACAGATGGAGAGACAATACAGCGGCTGTTATAGAGAGAGAACGAGTGTGTGTAATGGGGGGTGCATGAGCATGTGCAGTAGTGTGTGGTGGCGTATGAGGTTTTTCCAGTACCTGAGCCAAGAAAATTACCTTATCTCTTTAAGGTTTCTGCATGAGTCCTGACCGAGAGTATAAACACTGCATCATTATATCACGCACTCAAACACATTCTCTCTCACTGCATGGATGTATGTGGATACAGCCACTGTAAAAAACTCTCTATTGTTGACAATGAGTTTGTGGTGTGCTTGATTGCACAAGTGTGATGTCAAAAATAAAGTTACACATTTTGGCATTGCTCATGTTCTGCATGTTGCGCTAGCAGAAAAGTGACCTGTCATCCATGCACGCTAATGAATTCAGCTAGGAAAAATTGTTCTGCGAGCAATTAGCTCATGCCTTGGTTAGTGCAGCAGATGATGGGATTCAGTACAAGAAGTGTGCTCTATCGTTACAGCATCAGTGTGCGTCACAACTTTTGCAAAAGTCAGCGAGGTTTTATTTCTGTGGTTGTTAAACTTGCATGCCTGGTGGGGAAACATCAAAATATAACTAATACTTTAAACAGAAATTCTCATCCTTTTATGGGAAATGTGGCAAGCAACACTTCTTCCTGCGTGTCTGAAAAAGTTTCTGTGGTCTTTATTCTTCTGAAGTCTTAATCATCATTGCTGGCAGACATACTGTATTAGCAGGGTTTTAGTCGGAATTCTGTGTTGATGATGTTTGTGTGTGGGTCAAGGGTCATTTCTGAGAGGGGTCACTGCTTTAAAGCTTGTGTCAGGGCCATAATTCTTGTCCCTTTTTCACTTTTTGTTTCCTTTTGTCTCATTTGCCTTTGCTCTCGGGTTATATTGAGTCTTTCATGCTCATGGTCAAACTTGTTTTTCTGTGTTTTAGTTAAAGTAGGAGTGTGTGTGTGTGTGTGTGTGTGTGTGTTGCAGCCTGTAGAACAGAGGTGGTTTCATCACAGATCCTGGGTGTGAACTTTAACTATGTTGAAGGAGATGTTTAATCAGGGCATGTGGAGTCAGGGTCTGGGTGTAAATAACATCCTGTTTTGGAAAAGCCAAATCTGCTTCTCCTTCTCCTTATGTGTGTGTGTGTGTGTATGTCCGTGTATGTGTGCCGGCGGTGTGTGTGTGTACATCAGTTCCTTATCAGTCTGCTCAGAGTACCATGCCGAACCTTTCTTTCGTTTCTGTCTTTTCTTCCCTCAGGAATGTCTTTGATATCCGAGGCCTGTTTAGAAAAATTATTGTGTTGACTCGGCGTGGGTGTGTGCATGCATGTTGCGAATAATTTCTCAGTAACATGAAGGCTGAAGCTTGATAAAAGTTGTAATTTTTATCTCACATTCTTATGCAAACACTAATCTGGATCAGAGAAGTTGGATACGGCGACACAGTGGCGTCCTGTTATGTTTGAGAGAAACATATTCAGAAATATTCCAAAGTCTCTCTCTGTGTATTTCATATAGCATTAAAAGGCCACATTCATCTCCATGATAATCACTGAGGAAACGAGATTTATTCATCACTGCTGTCAGGTGTCCCTTGATCAGTGTGTTTTCTGTTCTATGAAGAATTCAATGCCGCCTCTATAGGATATTTTGAGAGATAGGATGTATTTTGTGTCATTTAACTTATCTGTGAAGGGGCACGTCTCAAATTACCATTTGCAAAATTTAGTTTTAAATACACTTTTACTTTATTAAATGTAGTTGACACTTAATAAATAATCACGGTCATTATTTTACTCCATCAATCAGCACTTCAACAAGCAACATAAAGGTCATTACAAGGATCATTTCAGTCAGTTTATTTGAGGCTGCTGGCTGTGGCATTAGAGTATTTGAACAGGATCAGCCTGAGGTTCGGCTCTATAAACCAATACCAGAGGAAGGCAGCATGCTCCCACTCCGGTACGTATGAGCCTGGGGTAGTGCCAATCTGAACATTCCCACTGAACGACTGGGTGTGTCACAGGGTGTGTGTTTTAGTTGTGGCTTTGATGATTGACTGTAGATTGAATAGATATGACATTGTTAAACTGTTTGTGTGTATGACTAAGATTCCGAAAAACGGAAAAAGATCTGGAAAACATTGTGAGGATGTTGAATCGGAGCACAATCTGGCATTGTGTAAGCCAGCTACAGCACAAATGAAATCATACATTAGTCATCAGGCTCTGCCACAACAAACAATGTGCTCAGTCACTGCATTTACAACTCTACACTAACGCTTCTTTGCTCAGAGAAGGCCAAGGATACTCACACACACACACACACACAGACGCAAACATGGGCATGCTGGGGTTTACACTGGCTGATGAGTTTGGCACAGCTGGCTCTTAGATGGTCTCATCACAACCTCTGGACAGCGATTGAATGAACTCCATGTCAGTCAAATAACATCGACTGAACCGTGGGACGTCCTTAAACCAACAACCAATAAGCACATAGCTAAGAACAAACTTTGAAAACTCATGCATTGGGACTCTATTCGTGGCACTTTCTGCTTGATCCCATGGCAAACTTTAACAGTAAGGCTTTATGGGGTAAAAATGAACAAACATCCTGGTTCTTTCTAACATGCCATTCCATGTGTGTGTGTTTTTTTGCTACACTCCAGGGATGCCATCGAGGATGTGAGCAGTCTGTATAATCAGGTGGATGAGCTGGTCCATAAGCTGGTGATGCTGTCCAACAAGTGCACACAGGAGCTGGAGTTTATTATGGAGTTCAAGAGCCTGGAGGAGGGATTTAGGGAGGTGAGAATGTCTTTATGCCTCAGATGTTCAAACCTACAAGCAATTTTCATTAATTATGAATATCTCTACATCTTTACCCTAAGAAAAAAGCCCCAAATCACTAAATATACATGAAAGCACGGTTGCTCTTCTGAGATCTCAAATAGCAAGAAACCTTGTAAATTGCTAGTAAACTAGCTTGCATTTGTCACAATTTTGGAATCAAAGTCTCAGTTATTTGTTGTATTCACCATGACCGTGAATCACATGTTACTAGTTTTAACTGAACTAACACTCTCGCAGACTTAGCATGAAAGTTCTGTGGCTAAAAGTTCCTGTTCGAATAAATCTGTAACGTCACATCTGTCAGAAATGATGACTTTTAGACCAGTGAGCTTAAAGGTAGTGTACATCTTAATTTAAAGGGTTGTAAGAGCTAAGTAAATAATAAAACATAACGCAACAGGTTGAGCTTTTGTCGGAAAATAATTAACAACAGGATGGACATTGTTACCATGCTGAAGTTGATGATTATTTATCTGTAACATCACAACAATTATTTCATTACACAGAAACTTGCCAACAATTCTAAGTTTTATTTATTAAAGAATGACACTTTTATTCCTCCGTTATTACTTTTAATGTTGTAGAACCTCAGTGAATGAAGTTCCTGTTATCCTGACCAGCCTCTCTTTTTTTCACTCTGAAGTTAATAATAGAAAATGCAGTGTTTTTATGTCAAGGCTGTCACTTTCTGACCAATCAGAGATCATTAGGATTTAACATAGCTTATGACCTAAACACTGCTTAATGTAATGAGCTGTCCTACATAGCGCGCATATCAAATCTAGGAATGTGGAAAAACATCAGGAGCTCGTCTTCCATCAAGAAAGTCAACAAGAACACGATGAACATCTCAGATTTATAATCTGCATTGCTACATTCTTGAGCCAATGTTGATGGTGTGTGTTATCTTTCCTGTGTTTGATTTTTTTTTCATCTGATTCAGTGTTCCTAGGAATAGATAAGATAAGAGTGGCGCATGTATACAAGGCTGGTACTTAACCTGGTGCTTAATTGTGTTGCAGCTCTGAATTCAGTTAGACGTGTGTGGTTTCTTCTTGTCTTAGGTCAGTCAGTGGATAAACGAGGTCGGAGAGAATAGGCTGCAGACGCTGGGCGAGCTGGAAGATTCTCTGGAGCAGCTACGGCGCAAGCAGACGCTTTTCAGAGACTTCTACTCAGCTGCTTACGTACGTCCACATCGTTGTTGTTCAAGATCACTAGATATTCTATAACGCATTATGGTTGCTAAAATGTTCTACCTTGCACCTTGAGGTGAAGTGAATTACACTGATGATCTCCTCTTCATGGCACCTGTTAGTGGGTGGGATATATTAGGCAGCAAGTGAACATTTTGTCCTCAGAGTTGATGTGTTAGAAGCAGGAAATATGGGCAAGCATAAGATTTGAGCGAGTTTGACAAGGGCCAAATTGTGATGGCTAGACGACTGGATCAGAGCATCTCCAAAACTGCAGCTCTTGTGGGGTGTTCCCGGTCTGCAGTGGTCAGTATCTATCAAAAGTATCCTTTAAGTCCTGTAAGTTGCAAGGTAGGGCCCATAGAGGCTCCACCTTGCAACTTAAAAGACTTATGGGATCTGCTACAGGATCTTAGGTGGTGCCAGATTTCACAGCACACCTTCAGGGATCCAGTGGAGTCCATGCATCAACAGGTTTTGGCAGCAAAAGGGGCACCAACACAATATTAGGCAGGAGGTCATAATGTTATGCCTGATCAGTGTAATCCTGTACCCTTGAACATCGAAATTATATAAACAGTCTGATCGAGATCGGATTACTTTATGACTGATACCCGTACAGGTATCAGGATATCTACATTACGCAGGGAATTGTTTTTTAATCTGAATTTATTACAAAAATAGACAACTGTGTATGTGTGTGTGAGTAAATGCATGTGTGTTCTTTCTTCAGGCTCACTGTAAGAGTGGAGAAGCCCTTCTGAAGCGGTTAGAGCGATGGGAGGACATCTCGTCGGCCGAGCTGCAAGTGTATGAAGTTAAAGTGCGTTCCTTCTGGGTCCACTTGCACGAATTCTCCCAGAGAGTAGAGGACACTAAGGAGAAAATCGACAAGACCGTGCGCCTCTACGAGTTCTTCGACAAGGTGAGATGTCGGTGTTCTCTGATTCTCGCTGGCCTCCACACGGAAGCATTTAAATCATCAAACATTGAAAACGCTTCTGTTGTCATTAGAATTTGTCTGCCTGAGAAATGTCACATGAATCTGAACATGTAGCTACAGCCAAATACAGATTGAGGATTGCACCATGAAAGAAAGTAATTAGCTGTAAGAATGGCTAAGCCGCTCACAATGCATCCAGTTTCAAGTTTCGCAATAGCGGGTTAAAGCGATATTGTGGTCTGCAAAGGAGGTGAATTACCTTAAACGTTTATGGAGAAATAAAGACATTCATTTTCAAGCAAAATCATAGAAGCACAATATTTCTCAAAACAAATTACCCTTCTGTGTAAAATTCCGACAGAGCTCGTCTGAGTAAACAACATAACCTATGATTGACGCCTTCTCCCTGCATATGAACTTGAAAATTGTGAAGATGTAGTAACATGCATGGAATGAGCTGGAGGCAAGCACATACATCAAAGCCTCTAAGGCTAAAGAAGGTCAAACCTGGCTATAAACTCAGACTAAACTCAGAGCTCCACTGCAGTACCCCTTCATTCAGGGAGGTATGTTGAGAGTCTCAGTGAGTTGTTTGTCTACAGTAGGTTTTGTTAAAGCCGGACGTTTTGTTTAAGAAATGTCACTGCAGGTCGTAACGCTTCAACCTTCAGTTAAGCATCCGGGCTTTAGCAAAATACCTTCTCTCTGCGAGGTGCTATGTTTCTCTTTTGAAGAGTGGTTTAATAGCCTTTGCTCATTGGAAACAATGGTGGTGCTTGTGGCTTTGGTTCCTGCCCTCTCCCTCCCTCCCTTCATCTCTGAATGGATGAGAGAGAGAGAAGCTGTCTGTCTTTCAGTCATCTGGAAATACTGTAACAACGAATGGTCTTGAATTAGAAAGCCATTCTCTGGTTCTGATTGTAAATTTGACGACAGATTCCATAAATAAGTGTGGACGGAATAGTTGTGAAGGAAATGTGGGAAATACTGGAATCCTTGAAATGCTGACAGTGTCTGTGTGAGGAGGGACACACAACTGGTACACACAAGCATGCGCGCGCACTTTTATTTTTTATATTTCTATTTTTTGTTTTTAAAAAAAGGCTTAACCTTCCAAAATCTCTAAATCTCTAACATCACATGCAGAATTAATCATGGAGAGCTGTATTGTTTGTGCTCTCATGGTGCTTTGCTCAGATTAGCATATAGACATGTGAGCTGCATGTGGTTTCAATCACCGGTTTTAGCTTTAATACCATATGTATTTGTTTAACAAGTTTTTGTGCAGACAGCATGAAATGACAGCCCCTCGCTTTAGTGTTAGTTATAGAGTTTATTTTATAAGCAAGGTAACTTTTAGCTTGATTTAAAAATATCATCTCAGTCATTTTATAACAGCCTCCAGTGCCCCTGGTTCGAGCTTGAGCTTCTGCACTGAGCTTGTGTGGGTTTCCTCTGTGTTGTCTGGTGTCCTTCCAAAAACATGCCACTTAGGTGGACTGGCTACGCAGATGTCCCCTAAAATGTGCATGAGTGTGCATGATACCTCCATCCAGGATACAAATCCCACCACGGTTATGTCTTGTGTCTTTGAGTGCTTCTGCTTTTGTGGTGCCTTGTAAGGGGTTGTAATGTCACCTCAGCATGTTCATGGACGCCTTGATAACTGATTGTTGATTACCTTCTCAAAACAGCAGTTAGTGTGATCAATGTTATAGATTTAACCAAGTACTGTTTCTGTATATTCACAGCTCTAAAGCCAATGCTGATATAAACTAATTTTAAAGAAAGCAGTGTTACGTTATACTGTTCATGCTGCAAGCAGCCATGTTGATCACTCCGTAAACAGGGAAAGAACTGGTAGTTGAGAAGATTTAAAGTTCACGTGTTGAAATTGCAGGTTGAGGTGGTGTGTTCAGTCGGCAGGGAATTACAAGCTGCAATCACGACCTCAAACGCAGCGTTAGACTTTGTTGTTAGCATAAAGCCACCTGCCCCCAAACCCTCTCTTCTCTGGCTCACTCAGACTCCTGTCCTTGTTGATATGAGGAGATCATCCAGCCCTGTCTTGCCATCTGTTGAGATATTGACCTGCAGATGCTCACCTCTGTTTAATTCTATTGTGATATTCAGTGAAGACAGCAGATGCTTGTTTAACACTTGCTTCATACTGGCTTTAACCTGATCTGTTTAAACCTAGATGTATTTTCAGTGCCGCAGAATTTACAGGTCTGAAACCGGCAGGAACGTCACATTAAAGCGCTAATTCTATGAGGATTTACCCAGCATGCTTCTCTTTGTTTCACTGCTGACTTTAGAGAGCCTCTAACACACATGCCCTAATCATACTCATGGAAGGAAATACCTTTTGAGTGTGTGTAGGGTCAGCGGGTGGGACTGTCAGCATTGGCATCTGTGACTACGTAGTGTATGTGACACTGAGACGCAGTATAGCGTGTGTCACTTCGTCCACAATCCCAGGTCTTATTTTGTCTCTGACATGTGGACCCATCCCAGCATCAGAATGCGACTGTTTGCATCGACTTCCTAGCAACCAGGCCAGACTGAGCAGATGAAACGGTGATGTGGATCACGGTCACCATAAACAATGAGAGAGGGAACAGCTGAGCCGCTCCAGTTTAACACTTCGGGTCACGCACAGTTCCTGCTCCTTACACTTTATTTCAGAACAGCATGAAATTTTTTTATTTAGTAAATAGGTTTCAATACATACCTATTTAAAATTGTCGCTTTTGTGTTGGAGTCTATGATGCGAAAGTAGCAGTAGCTAAAATTGCAGAATGCCACAAGTCAGTGCGAGTAATAATAAAGAGCCGTGGCTTCTGCATGCCAAGAAATCCAGGGCTAAAAGCTGTCATGTTCTATAAATCAGCGCAGTGTGGCCTCAGTGGGCCTTGCAGAAACCCACTGACACATTTTAGGTGACGAATGCAGTACTGACATGCTGCCCTGTGGATCTTACTGCAGAAATCAAAGGGGAAAGTGACAGCCAAGGGGAAGCTACACAAAAAGCCCTCTTAGTGATTTTCAGATTTTGGTCTGATAACGCTGGAGGCAGTGGAGTGTGTGTGTGTGTGTGTTGAAGGGGGGGGTGGTCCAGATGGTAGGTGCATGGGTACAAGGCGAGGAGCATCGTCACAATTTGGTTGTTTTGATAGAAGAACAAAAAAAGAGTGACAGGTGGGCCAGGCTTAGATATTATAACAAAGAGAAAGCAGATCTAAAATTAACTACATATAGTAAAGGTAAGAGGAGGAACAATGCTAACAAAGAAAGGAAGCAAAACATTTACAGTAGCTCTTAAGATGTGATGCTCACAATGGACCTCATTTATCAAACTGGATACAAATGCATGTATTTGTCAACCGTTCACAGGAAAAATCAATCATTTCATATCAATACAATCCTAAACAAATCCAGAAATAAAGACAAAGAAGATTAGCCATACAGTTTGAACAAAAGAAATAGTTGGCAACAGGCTGCAGTGGCTGAGATGCGGTACTGCAAGATTCGTCACCCCTAGGAGGTGCTCTTTTTCCCTCTTTAGACATCATTTAGTAAATATTTTGTTTTAATTTATGGTTTTGTTGCAGTCTCTAAACGTAAATCAATTGAAGACACTTTCCCTGTTATAAGCGATTGTCATTTATCAACATTCACACATTAGTACAAAATAAATCAATGTTAATTAATTGCAGATTTTCCCATTGTGGGGCTGAATATCTTATCTTAAACCTTAGCGTTTGTCCGCATATTTATTTAACACACAAATTCCATGTTTAATAATGTTCCGTTTAGCATAAATGGTACATTTTAAAGCCTTTTTTTGCAAGAAATAAAGAAGTAGAAGTTATATCATTTAGGATTTTTGCTTTTCAAATCACTTTTGGCTCTTATTAACATGCCAGAAAGAGTTTATATATAGCCTAAAACACACACACTGATAAACTGAGGAAACAGCACGTCTTTATTGTCCATTTACTAATCCCATAAATAACGAATGGTCGACAGTTGAGACATTCACTCAATCACTTGTGTTTACTTTCTGTTTATTAGTAACTAGCTTTTTGAAAGGGTGGACTGCATCCCAGGAAGAAGAAAAAAAACCGAGCAGAGAATATGGTTTTAGTCATAATTACAATTCACTCATTTACAACATAAAGAAGTCCAGTCGTTAGAGGGGTTACGACATATGTGGTGCATTTCTGCTCGTGGCATATGGTGATTGCGGATAGGTTCGTGTGCTGATAGCGATACAAGCGGCATACAATGCTTGCATGTGTGTGGAGCATCACACTGCGAGCGGTGGAGTATCGATCAGGTTATTGATACACAACGTCTCTGAGGAGTACACACTCACTCCACCAGCCTTCTGTCTCATGCTCCGCGGCCCACTTCCTCCGCTCCTCCCCACTATCACACTGGATTAGCATCTCAAAGCCTGAGCAGGCTCCCTACTGACAAATCAACATTAGGAAAAGCAGGCGAAAAGTGTGGCCAGGCATGCCTTTCACACTGTCTATTCAACACACACACACACATTTACTCATAACACACTCAGATGCACACAGTCACTCAGTATTCAGTGTAGTGTAGTAAGCCCCTGACCCCCTCCACCTCTTTCCACAGTACACACTTAAGCTTTTTTCTGTTTAACACTCATTACTCTTAGCAGATTTTTTTCTGCATATCCAATTTAATAAGGAAAATCTTTTGCACACTTACAAACTCTCCTCCTCAGTGGTGTTTTTGACATCAGAAACTTTCCACAGTGAAAAGAATCACTAAGGCAGGGCAGGGAAGACTAGTACCTGATCCCGGAGTGACAAAGAACCACCTTTTTTTTGTTTTAAAGCTCTTTTGTCTGCATGGGCTTATTTTATTTACATGCTGTTTGTGCTTTCCAGTCTGAGACAGATTCTCCCTTCCATCTCATCTTTGTGGAAAACAAGCTTTCAGAGTAATGCTTAGTTAAATGTACAGTTTTAGAGCTATATGAGCTTTACCAGAAGGCTATGAGAAAATGCCCCTGGAAAATAAAGGACTTCCATAATTTATCTGTAAAGTATTTGATCTCTGTCCGTACCGGCAGATAAATAACATGCTCTTCCTGCTGTTGACCCTGTCACTGATTATGTTAAGGTGTTCAGCAGCCAGGGTCACACATGGTGTTTGACCACTGGGGCCTGCAACAAGAAAAAGGCTGCTGGAGTTGTGCTTTAACTTTCACTTGGACTGCACGTACAAACAAGCAAATCCAATACAATAAACACAATTCATATGGGAAGGTCCTGCTTGTTGATGGTGTGAGACGTAGTGAGGGGAAAAACTGTTTAGATAAAAATAAAATTCAACTTCTATTGGTCATCTCAATAGTCGTGTTATACATGGTATGACATGCAGTGAAATGCTTTTTATGACTGTCTGTATTATTAAAAAATATATAATTAAATCAAATAAGTGGCATTAAAAAAATAAATGTAGAGCAATAAAGTGAAATAAAAATAATAAAAGATAAAGTAAAATCAGGTAGGATGAAAATTATATGTGTAGCAAATGCCATTAGCTGTACAATTGACCAGTGGGGAAAAAATAAATAGACAAAATCTTTTAAAAAAAGGCAGCATATGAAACTACAGTTACTGATGAAATACGGTGGTAAGGATTTAGTATGAACGTGGTTCTGGTTCTGACAGAGCACTGCAGTTTACATCAGGAGGGTTTCTGAAGCTGATAGTACCCTGGGTGTGTGTCGGACATGGTGATCTATTCTCACTTCTTGCAGCTCTTGAAATGAGAGCTGATGATCAGCGGGCAGCCTTTCTGCGGTACGCACACAACACATCAGGTTGAGTCGTATCATTACACTAGACTTGTGGCTACTTGTTTGTTAGTGTAGATATTTGTTGGGGTATATTGCCTCGCCTCGCTGCTTTCCACAACACAGTTCACGGAGTTCAGGTAGCATCTTCATGACAAGTTTTACTCTCCTTCTACATTACCCCCCTCCCTCCCTCCCTCTCTGTCTTTCTCTCTCCTTTCCTATCTCATAGTTTTTCTGGTATGAGAGGCTTTGTAGTACCGGCAACCTCTGTCCCCTATCTTCCCCTCCCCTCCCTTCTCTCTCTCTCTCTCTGTCTCTCTCTCTCTTTCTCTGTTGCTGAGGCAGGCCCATCTGGTATTTAGACTAGTATTTGCCTGTGAATAGCGTGGAGGTGGGGAGAGGAGGGGAGTGGGCGCCAGTGGCCCGCTCTCTCAGCAAGCCCGTCACTCAGAGCAAGAGAGAGAGAAAGAAAAACGGAGGGAGAAAAGGATGACTGCCGCTGCTCCCTGCTCTATACAAGGATCTAGCAGCGTTTTGCTTGGGCAGGAGAACGGATATGCTCATGCAGAGGTAGGAAATGTGCCAAGTGTGGAAAGTAATACTTGATGTAGTAGTATTTATCTATATATACATATCTATATCTATCTATCTATCTATCTATCTATCTATCTATCTATCTATCTATCTATATATATATAAAGTTGAGTATCATGGTCATCTGAGCATTTGCAGTAGTTTTAGGTGGTTCCCCTCGCACATGGCAAGAGCACATTGATTTTGTACGTGTGCGTTTGGATGAGATTGCTCGACTATAGCCACTCAGTGGCTAATTGAAATCTTGGCAGAACAGTTCTGAATGGATCTCAATAGGTTTCCATGGATAGTTAACCAACTCTGTTTGCACTAATCCTCTTTCGGGCCTCCCTCCCTCTTTTTCTCTGTTTGCCTTTCTCTCTTTTCTTGCTCTCTGAGAAATGTCTGTTGCTGAAAGACTTTTGTACAAGCAGTAAGATTTGTGTCAATATAAAGTGCAGTGTTAGTTTAAAGGTGTGTATTATTCCGATGACAAAGTCAGTGCCGCGGTTCCTCATGCACATGTTGCTCGGGTTTTTTTTTTTTTTTTACACCAGCATGTTACATAGCTGTGGGGATGAAAAAGAACATCTCACGTGTCCTATTATTTCACCGGAGCTCCTCACAGTGCTGGTCAGATCACTATCCAGAAGGTTACTTTACACTCTGGGATTCAAATAGAGTCAAAAGAAAGGATAATGTGAGATTCTGAGTGTTTTGTTTAAATGAGCCATCGTTTTATTGTGTTCCTTTTTCAAGGACGCTCATTTGTTGCCTTTGAAACCTGAAGTCAGTGACCGATTTAGAGCTGATATTTGGTGTGTTGAGTGGGAGAACACTGGGTGTTAGCCAGGAGTTTACCATGGTTTTTGAATAAAAGAGAAACACACTTTACGTTGACATGTTTACTCAACTAGTGTACCTCTTTAGGTGTAAAATTCTACTTTTAAACAAAATTCTAAATCAGGAAACTTGGGAAAAGTCGTTCGTTCAGAGATGGAGAGAATTTGTAGGCATTATAGCTCAAAGGAGGTGTAGAAGTAATGCAGTGTCTGGTTTATAGAAAGCCAAAATAACTAGAAATTATGTTTAGCACTATATGCTTCTGAATGTTGTATAAAACTCAGACATTTGCTTGGTAAGTTCAATGATTGTAGTAAAGTTGAACATAACGTTAATGAGAATACAGCAATTTGATTAGTATACATTCTTTATCCATTGTTGGAAAATCTATATCGTTTTTTGTAATTCCTGTCTATTAGAGATGTGCTGATGTAGATAGAGATTAGGTTAATGAGCTCAACACTTGATGAGCTCAAAGAAGCTACAGGAAAGCAACCAGCAGTGAGCCGACAAGCCACATGATTTTTGATGTTGACATTGCTTGGGGTTTGTAGGTGGTGTGAAATCTGGGCAATTATGAATCACTGATGTCGTATTTGTAAATAGATGTTAGGTATCTGGCGCTCTGTGGGGAGCGTGAGGTAGATAAGGCTTAGCTTGTCCTTGCTGCCGGGTAAGGAGACTTCAGAAAGGGCTGATCATTTTTTGGTTCCTTCAAACCTCCCGTAGTGGTCATGCCCTCTAGTCTTATTGCTTGACTGGTCCTGAGGCATGTCGACCCCCTTCAGGGGCACTGTCTGATTGCAGAGACCCCCCTAGAACAAAGTCACTCCATCAAATACCCAGCCAGCACTACTCCAATATCCCCCGTGTACCTTTACTCCACCCCCCAAACATCACCAGCAGGAGACTGGCCTCTAGATCACAAAAACAAGCTCATGCGCTTTTAATTAGGCCTGCCAGTCTATTGTAGTTACTGACTGTGGTGTCCCCAAGTGTGTGTGTGGAGTAGCAGGGCCTGGGGTGGACACCTGTGGGTACAAAACACGGACCTCCACTACCATTAAATGACAAGATCCAGAGAAGGATACACAAACGTGTGAGTCGGGAGATCCCGAGCCCTCAGCCGGGCCGCTCTGGGAGGGCGAGTGAGTGAGAAAAGGTTGGCAGGTTTTGTTGCATGGCTTGTTAATGACATGTTGACTGATCACTGGAGCGTGCTGCTTCACCTCTTGCTAATGAGCCAGCATGTGCAGGATTTATGACCCTCACAAACTCGGACAAAACTCTTTTGTGCTGGTAGGAAATGCAGGTGGCATTTTAGAGAAAGAGATTTGCAAATTTTCCATGCGTCACGTCGTTTTATATCAATAAAGCTTCCTGGGGCAATAGACAAAGGGGAGAAAATTGCTCCATCAGATCTGGGGGCACCTTATCCATCACAATCAGAATTATTTGTCCCCCCAAGGATAAATCAATATAATCATGTTCCTATGTGTGTCTTTGTGTGGGTGAGTTTTTGATGTATCTAATGTACCCTTATTGGTCTGGACTTTACCCTCCCAGCCCCCTCCTGGGCCCAACCCAATCAAATTATACTTACACACACACTTAAACACACACCCCTCCCTCTGACTCAATGCCTGAGGGTCACACACTGCTCTGGCAAATAACACACTTTAAAAATGGCCTACACACACACTTATTGTTCAGCATATTTACACAAACACACTCCCACCTTGTGATCTTTAAGACTATCTAGTTTAGGTAAGGATGATGTAATTGGCACTAATTTACTTTGTTTAAATTGTTTATGAGCTCTTCTCTAACTTCCATATGTGAAGCCATAAACAGTGAGAAGATGGTTGTGTGTATTAACTCTTACTTCCTGTAAGAAGCTTTATGAGCCTAGAATTTGTGGTATACTGTCATAACTGGATATAGAATGTGGTATTGAAGCTTCTTGGTTAAAGTAAAGATCCTGTCTCATTTCCCGTTTGTCATCATTGTGCTAAACAGTGACAAAAGTCAAAGGCCAGCTCAGGTCCAGTTCACTGATAAGTGAAGTCTTAACCTGGCGCAGAGAACATAACCCTGCTGTAATCATCTTACTGATATAATGAGTCTGTTCATAATACAAGTATGTTTAGCATCTGTTCCTTATGTATTTGATCACAGGAAATGAACAATGCAAAAATAGGTAGTTGCTGTTTGTTCCTGTTTTCCTCTCTCAAAATTCTGGAAAGGTTCTCATGGCAAGCAACACATGTATAAAATACAAAGGGCATGCTTATATCCCAGAGCCTCAGCAGAGCGTGAGGAGAGCAGAGAAGTGGAGTGTGACGGTGCCTAGAGGTCATACAGGGTTCACCGTTTCTGGGTTGTCTTGCTGGAGCAGCTGTGGTTTGTGCTGGACCCTCAAGTCCATACATCTCTCTGTACGCAATATGATTGCACTCACACACTCCAAAACAGACAAAATGGTTGTGTGTGTGTGTGTGTGTGTGTGTGTGTGAGAGAGAGAGAGAGAGAGAGAGAGAGAGAGAGAGAACGTGTGTGGCAATGTTGAACTTTTCTGTTTACATTCCTGATGGAGCAGCTATGATAATCATCAAAGCACAGAACCCTTCTAAAATATCCACCGTGTGACCGTCGGTCAGTAACCACACCGAAATACACCGTCCACACAATTATACACCTCTAGTTGACGGATCGGTCATAAGTCAAACATGGTGCTATATGAAAGCAACTTGATGGAGATCAACGTCTGCAGAAGCTATTTATCATACAGGTGCAGATCTATTGGCACCCTCAGCTCTGTAGTAAGTCCTATTAGCATGCCTTTAGTCAGAATGATCACATGACAGATGGTGGACGCTTAACAAGTGAAGGAATGAAGATTCTTAATCAAGCATTTAGTGTTTGACACTGCCATTTAAGGGCTTAAGTATCCAGACACCGGTATGTTATAGAAAAGATGTGACTTTTAACTGACGAACTGATCAAAAATGGTTGAAGAAAATGCTTTTTATTATGTAGAGTGTGCTAAAATATTCATTGGAGACATTTCAGAGCTACAAAATTTCTCTCACAGGTTTTCATGTAAATCCAACAACATATGTGCTTTTATTTGTGTTCGAGTGAATTAGCAGTTGTAGTTTATAACTGATTACACCGCCCTCTAGTGGAGTGTAGGGTTTGGTTCTTAAATTAGAGAACACTTGGAATGTTGCGTGCTGTGTCCACGCATACCGAAGTCTAGTGTGAGTAGACATGGGCCTAAGACAGGCTATTTATAGAAAGATCTTTGAAGTCACTCCAATACTTAATTACTGCAGGTTGAAACACTGCACAGGGCTTATAACTCATCACTTCCTTCAGGCATGATTAGGCCAAACAGGTCAAACATTTTGGCAGATGCTTTTATCCTACGCTTTACAGCTTAGCAATCTTAGAATTGAACTCGCAACCTTCTGAGTAGTAGTCCAGAGCCACAACCACTGAGCTAACCCTGCCATGAGTAGCATCTACTCCTGCTTGAGCTGCAGACGCATCCATGCCTTACGCCAATGATTTACATTTTGATTATAGTCACGCTGCGATTTATTTATTTTTTGGACTGATGTCATGAAGAAATCAAGGCACAAATGAGTCAAGGAGCAATAACTCCCGGAGAAATTCCAAGTTCTGTGCACGTACAGTCCAGTTTAAAAGACGTACACACTTCAAGGAAAAAAACACATTCCTGGCATGACTTTAACCTGAGATCAGAGATTGGCTGCCACCCGAAAAGCTTTTCTCTGCCTTTCCTCTGTTTTGTCTTTTCTTTTATTTTTTAGGAAATAATAATGGAGATTTCTTTCAAGTGTTAAAATGTCCCCTCGACCTTCTTACGCTGCAGGAGTGTCATTTATGCATGCATACAAAAGCTCAGAGCTGTTCTCCTATTCCCCCTCTGTCTGTGTGTGACTGTGTGTGTGTGTGTGTGTGTGTGTGGGTCTCTCTCTCTCTCTCTCTGTGTCTTTTGTGTGAGTTTGAATAGTGCTTTTCTCAGAGGTACCTCCTTCAAGCTTTCTAATTCAGCTCTCACCAATCAAACCCTCCCACCACACACACACATGCATACACACACTATTCACACTTCAAAGGGCCTTAAACCCTCTCAACCATGATGTCATCTTCAGCCTGTCTGTGGCATTATAGCATCAAAATGGCCCGATCAGAGCCGGTGAATTGCTGCATTGATATAAAGTGTTTAATTTGAGTTCTATGTGTTGGATCAGGGAAGCAGTGAAAAACAGTTTGCCTGTAGGCTGTGACCTCTTTATGCTCCTACAGAGCCTTTTGGTGGCTTTGTCACTGTGAGCAGTTGGAGCGTTTTGTTTTGTTTTTGTTTTTATTGCGGGAGTAAATGAAATAAATGAAAGTAAGTGAAAATGTATAGCATGAAAAAAAAAAATGACACACACATTGCTTTCACACTTTATTATTATTATTATTATTATTTTAGAATGATTAATTTTAATCTCAGAGCCAGAGATATTACAGTTTATGTTTAAATGACTATATTTATGAAAACCAGTGTGTATAAATAATGAGTGATGAATCATGGTCATTAAATTGTCTCAAGTTCATAAGGAATATCAGGTTATACTCCTAGCTTAAATAAATTCCTTCCATTTAGTGTTTGAATTGCAGTGATCTATTATACCCCCTCATCCGTCTCTCTCTCTCTCTCTCTCTCTCTCACACACACACACACACACACACACACACACACACACAGTGTCAGCCTTTTGCAATCAGTATTGTTAGTTTGAACTGACCTCTGGTCTGCCTGATGACTTTAGTATCTGGGTTCCAAGCACCTCCAAACATTGGTATGTGGCTCTTACTTCACCAAAGACACACACACACACACAAGGTTGACATGTAGATTTACTTCACCCTGTCTGTGGACACCCAGTCCAAAGGGTACAATGTACAACAGAAAAGAGAAAGCAGCACAGTGCTAGAATAATATGGAGGAATATCTCAGGTTCCCAGTGTCAGCTCAGATGGACTAATTTCTTCTGAAAAGGGAGGCCGTGGAGGAAAACAATTCCAAAGAGAGCAAGAACGTTTATATGACATCACCTAGCAGCCCTGCACAGGAGAAAGAGGGTTTTGTGAGTACATGTATAGACGGATAAAAAAGGGGTGAAGGATTCTTTTCCCTCCGCTTTAGGGAATCTGTCAGAGCTTTGCCATGTCAAAGGGTCAGGGCCTTGAGCGAGTGTTTGATCGTTGTGAATCCTCCCTTAAACCTCAGCACAAGCAGAGTGTTGTGCCTGTTTAAAACAGTACTGAGGGAGTGTGGAAGAGCCGGGCGTTAGAAAAGTAATTAAGGGAGACTGTGTCTTAAATACCAGAGTGCTGTTTCACAGTGCTAAACCCATTAGCTCTCCTGCTGTTGTGCTAAAGCAGTACTGTCCAGACCTCCCAGCTCCTCCATAAATACCTCCTTAGTTTACATGAAAATGGTGCAGAGATTCTTTTATTTCGGTTTCACACATTCACATCCAAATGCTAGAAAAAGTTTTCACTCAGATGGTCTCTTCTGTGCTTGTAGGCTTCCTTACAGATTCTGTGCTTTTGCTTCCAAAGAAGCTTTTGCTTCGGACTCTGATAACTGATAAAATTAAACTGTGCCAAGTGCAAATATCTTTTTGGTATTTGCATGACCATTCCAAGCACTCCTGGAGAAACAGTTATAGAAAGGGTTAAAGTGACTGTTATCAAGTTGTATAAATGGATAATATCAAAACCAAGTGTGCTCAGCAGTATTATTTTATATCGTACAAAGTTCGCTGCTTCTGTTGCACCATTTGACACGTCAACACCGATGCCTTGACTTCTGACCATGAAAATAGTGACAGACAGCAAGCAGGAAGAATTATCTGACTGATGAAAAAAATGCTACAAATGTGTCTGCATGTGAATAGAGCTTTTATTCCATAACGACTGATGTTTCTCTGTGTCTCTGCCAGGCATACGGATGGGCACTGGAAGGCATGAGGCACTTGGCCTGTGTGAGCATGGAGGATTGTAGCGCACCTGAGAAGTCCCAGGGAGTGATGGCTTGCCTGGAGAACTACCGCAGGCAGCATGTGCCAATCCCTGATGCACACTTCCAGGAGATGAAGGATCTCGCTGTGGAGTTAAAGAGCGACCAGGGCCTCAAACAGTGGAAATTTGCCTGGTCAAAGTGCCAGGAAACCAAACAGATGTTTGAGAAAAAGCTGGAGGCGGTGCTGCGTGCCCGCAACTCCGGCTCAGGTGCCAGCAACCCCCGTGGGCCCCAGGAGCGGAGCAGCAGCCTTTCGTTCTCCTGCAGGAAAGCCTTCGACAGTGTTCGGGCTCGTGACAGACTCTCCTCCACCCCCTGCAGCCCAGTAGGTGCTCGGTCGGATGCCCATGATTCACTGAGGACTTCTACAGGAAGTCCCTGTCACACAGAGAACCGGATTCCACACAGCACTCCCTGTAACTCACACAGACTCACTCGCAGCACATCTACAGAAGAGTCTCCTTACGCAGCATACTCTTCATCTTGTACTGCCAGTCCTGCACTATCCTCTGTAGGAGACACAAAGCGAAGGGTTCTGAGGAAAACTCAGAGTTTCGATGCAGCCGGAAGCGAGGTGGGGACTCGGTATGGCACGTGCCAGCGGACTCTAAGTGAGCCGGCACGCAGGGGCCACATGGGCGTGTTTATAAAAGGTCTGGAGGTGAGCAGCACAGAGGGGACCGATCGGTCCTACAACTCACGGCTAGCATCAGCACACAACTGGGCATCACATGAGGCGCATCATACAGGAAGCCCTGTTTCAGAGCCACGTGCCAAGAGCAGGT
The DNA here is from genome assembly GCF_019097595.1 of Hemibagrus wyckioides. Classification (NCBI taxonomy): domain Eukaryota; kingdom Metazoa; phylum Chordata; class Actinopteri; order Siluriformes; family Bagridae; genus Hemibagrus; species Hemibagrus wyckioides. The sequence continues at coordinate 6,156,039 of NC_080736.1, read as the reverse complement.
AAGAACAAACGAATACTCAGGGCAGGGACGGAAAATCGAGTGAACTGGCTGGAGAATGTAGTTTTACAGTAGTCTACACCCAAATAATGTGAAATGGACTAATCTCTGCACTATAGGCCATTTTCATTTTACACATTAGCCTTTCCTTGGTATAGATTGTTTCTGTTGTTTTCTTTCAAATGGCTTCAGGACACTTAAAGGAATATTTTTCCAATCTAGTGATCGACAGAAATAGGTCTGAAAGAAGCTGCAAAAGCACGTGGAAATATCATTATTGACCATATACTATAATATTAGCAAAAGTTAATATTTTTTTTAAATTATCCTTTCTCATATGAAGTAAAAATAAACCTATATGGAAAAAAAACAAACACTAATAACCATATAGCGTATTTATAGTAATATGCGAATACCAGTCATTTCTGACTGAACACAATTTGAGAAATGAACACAATTTGCTAGCTCTGTAATATTCCTTCAATTCTAATTATTTACCAGATTTTACGCCACCTCCCATGTCATACTGTGATCCCGCTGCTCCGAGTCTGGTGGGACCCACACAGTTAATATCATGGCCCTTGTTTTCCAGCTTTAGTCATGTGTGTAAGTGCTTTAGTCGTGTAAGGAACTCTGTGTGTAGCTGTGTAAAAACTTTCTTCTCGGACTCATAAACCTCCCCCATTATTCAAAGATGTCTTTTCCACATTGGGGCCCCCTGCTTCCCCGTTAATCCTCATGAGATAAAAAGCCCCAAGCACCTGATGACTCTCCCAGATGAGAGCAGCGCAGGGGGACTTTGAAGTGCAGTAAATTGCGTTCGTCTTCCGCTGCTTCACACACCGCAGTCATTTATTAGCACAGAGGAGGGAGAGGAATGAGGTTGTGTGTGTGGCTATCAGGGGGAGCTCGTTCCCACGTTATATGCTATTAACCTTGAAACTTCTTTGTATTTTGCTGATATCAGTGCTGTTTTCTGGGTTTTCACTTTGTTTTGTCTTGATGTTGTGTTTTAATTCTCACCTATACCAGGACATAGTGTAACTTCAGAATAAGGCCATAGTGAAATCTTTCTCATGTTGTGAGTTTGGCTCATTCTGTTAAAAGCAAATTCTTTTCTGAAATGAATAATGAATCATCAATCCATCTGACCTTCTCCTCTTCTCTCTCTTCAGTAAACTACGGCACATTGTGGATGAAATGGTGACAACAGAGCGTGAATATGTGCGCTCCTTGCGTTACATCATTGATCACTACTTCCCTGAGATGGAGCGTCCTGACCTGCCCCAGGACCTGCGGGGAAAGCGCAGCGTCATCTTCGGCAACCTGGAGAAGCTGGTGGACTTCCACAGTCAGTACTTCCTTAAAGAGCTGGAGAGCTGCTGTAACCATCCACTCCGTGTCAGCCACTGTTTCCTGCGCCACGTAAGAGCATCTCCCCACCACACACACACACACACACACACGTCCATGATAAATAGCATGTCTGAACACAATTGCTTCCCTCAGTCTGTTTAATTGTCTGTCTGGATGTGAAAGATGAATATTGTTCTAGATCAGTTACACGCTTCCTCTGAAATAGATCAGACATGAAAAACCAATTAACTCAAATATTTAGTAAATTAGGCTGTTAATGAGGATTCACTTTAAAAATCTGTCAAAAAAGAGTCCGTATTCGGTTACTCCATTTAATTTGTAAATCCAGGCTGGTCTTAGGATGTTGCATGGATACTTTTACCATTCTTTACCACAGTACAACTGTAAAAACATCCTTTTTTTAAAAAAAAAAAACTTGTGATTGGAAAATGAAAGAAAAAGTGGAAAAAGCAGAATAAGGAGGCAGCCTACAGCAGTCTAAAATTACATGACACATTCCTGGCACAGGGAAACCGACGATGCTCTGGGTGTATAAAATGAATATAAAACAAAATATAAGTCCATTTATCCCATACCACCAAAAAGTGCTTCCAGATAAAACTGAATTTAAATGCCTGTTCCAATCTGTTCGACATTTCCTGACCAACAAAATGTAGCATGTACTTATGCATGTAGAAGCTCTGGCTTAGTGAACTGCAGTACTGATTTTTTTTTTTTCCCCCCTCTTTCGGGTTCAATATGCAGCAAGACCAGTTTGGATTGTACGCTCTGTACAGCAAGAATAAGCCCAAGTCAGATTCACTGCTGGCCAGCCATGGAAACAGCTTCTTCAGGGTGAGTGACCCAAACTCCTGCACAAGAAGATGCATGATGGAGTCTGTTCATTTCTGACTCATTTCACTGTACTGAGAAGAGTGTGATGATGGTCTAACTGCCGTTGTTTGAGCAGAATTCATTGCCAACTATTTTAATTTAAAAAATACTTGTTAAAGGAATTTATAATCTCAGAGAAAGGATCTCTGTTGTAGTTATAGAGGTTCCTGAGTGATGATTGCAAACTCGCAGATCCGATTGAGCAAAATTGGCCGTTCTCTCGGGGTGAAATGGAAAACATATTCTTTCCTCTGTCATTCACAGCAACCCTAGCCAATAATTGCAAGAGTCTGTGAACTCCATGTAACTGGAAGACTCAAAGCTGTGACGATGCTCCAGCAGCAGTTTGATAAGATGCAGTTATTTGGCTTTACGTCTCTGAGATGGCGTTTGTTAGCCTCGACCCTTTCCAATTGGGAGCTGTCTTATGGTATGGAATAGAATTGACTATGGGTGGGTGAGAATTGACAGGAGCCCAGATTAGAAAGGATTGGGGGGAGATTTCTAGAAAGAATTTGTAGCAGTAAGTTACAATACTTACTTACAGTCCTTTACTTTACACCAAGAACAATTTTAGTAAAGTATTCACTCATATCTATCTCAAAGACCTTTTGTTGTTGCAATTCAAGATTAAGTGGAACGTGTATTCTTTTAAAACGACCAAAAATAACCCTAAGATGATGCTACTCAGTCTTTGATGCATGGTGCATATGCAGTGTCAGATACCCCCCCCCCCCCCCACATGTCCTTGTTTCACCCTCACAATCTATTTCTTTTTCCAGCATAAACAGCTGGAGCTGGAGGATAAAATGGACTTGGCCTCATACCTGCTGAAGCCCATCCAGCGAATGAGTAAATACGCTCTTCTGCTCAAGGATCTGATTAAGGAGGTGAGCGAGGCTCAGGAGCAGGAGCTCTCCTATCTACGTGCCGCTGCTGAAATGGTGAAGTTCCAGCTGCGCCACGGCAATGACCTGCTGGCCATGGATGCCATTCGCGACTGCGATGTGAGTAAACCCCCCCCTGTCACTACTCTCAAAATTTTATCTACACAAAGAACACACTGCTATGATAAAATCATCTTGCATGACAGTTTTATTATGAGCTTATAAAGATTATGAAGTGAACATGTTATTCTGAGGTTTAGGCATACCTGCTTTTGTGTCTCAGGTGAACCTGAAGGAGCAGGGCCAGCTGGTTCGGCAGGATGAGTTTACCATCTGGTACGGGAGGAAGAAGTGCCAGAGACATGTGTTCCTGTTTGAGGACCTGGTGCTGTTCAGCAAACCCAAACGGATCGAGGGAGGCCTGGATGTCTACATATACAAGCACTCCTTTAAGGTAAATCACGTCAAAGTGATGTGTTTAAAACTGGCATCGGACGAGTACCTGTATGATTCCTTTTCCAGATTTAGTGTATAGAGTATCTTACTGTGCTCCTGAACAAGTATCTGGATCTGCACATTGTTTTTGAATGCCAAAGGAGATACTAAAATAGTGTACGAACATCTCCATAGTTTTAACTTCATTTAAATGAAAGGAAGAATCTGTAAACATATTATTTAGGTATAGCCCTTTATCTTTCTGCTATCTTAAATAGTTAGCTAGATAGTTAATAGCTAGTAAACTAAACCTTATTCGTTCCAGATAAATATTAGCTGAGTTTCAGTGTCTCAGTCTTCTTGATTTTATAGACTGCTGATGTGGGGATGACAGAGACGTCAGGGGAGAATGGGCTACGCTTTGAGATCTGGTTTCGCAGAAGAACATCAAAGAACCAGACCTACATCCTCCAGGCTGCTACTGCTGACATTAAACAAGCATGGACCTCAGACATCGCCCGCATACTGTGGCAACAGGCCACACGGAACAAAGGTGTGTGTGTGTGTGTGTGTGTGTGTGTGTGTGGCACTTCCATGTAATGTTTTGTCAAGACATCAAATGAATATTTTGGATGATGGTCTGTTAGTCTTTTTTCTTCAGCACCTCAGCAAGTTTGGAATTAATAAATTCTGTATTTGTATCTGTACTCGCCCCAGGCTTACAGAAACAGGCTTTTCAAAAGACTCATTTGAATCCGTCTTGTATTGTTTTACGAAACTCTGACATGGCATCACTGAGTGAGAAGAAAATGCAAATCAATCAGGTCTTTGAAAGTAGCTCAGGTTTTCAGACTCTGGCAAAGCTCTGTATATTTTTTTACCATAAATTACAGAGTTATAAAAGGCAGTGTGGTGAACTGGTATTTATCAAATTTGCTGTCCAAGTGTTTGAATCTCTGGTAGAGTGATCTGATTTGGTGTGCGTGTCTGTGTGTGTAGAAATCCGTATGCAGGAGATGGTGTCTATGGGAGTGGGCAATAAGCCGTTTTTGGATATCAAACCCAGTGATGCTGCTATCAATGATCGTGCCATCGATTACATCATGAAGGGCAGAGGTAAGACCAGACCTCAGCAACTTATTTAGTTCAGTAGCATTAGATGCTTAATCATAACGTTTTGCCCTTTAACTGTGAGTGTTGCATTTTATTCAATAAAACCCCATATTGATGTGTGCACTCACTCTCTGTTCTTTTGCTACAGGAGCCAGGACAAGGGCGTCCATCGCCGTCTCTCTATTTGACCACTCTAATCCATTTAAGAGAGCTGCTGTGAGTGCACCAGTTAACGGAACTCCAGGGCCAGGTGGACCCCCGTCTTCCACACTGCTGGGGCCCCTCAACCTCCACATGTACAGCAGTCAGACTCTGCTACCAGGGGAGAGACCCCTGATTGAGGAGGATGAGCTTGAGCATGAAACCAGCAGCCAGCCTTCAATGAGTATGTTCTTTTAAATCAGGGGACCTCAAACGTTTTGTAACCCATTTCCAGGGTAGCAATATAATCACAGCACAGATTAAATTTAAGAACATGGCAAATACGTCCCACCGCATTAATTTAATCAGATCAATAAAGCTTTACGTTCCCTAACTTTCCACTTGTCCAGATATAGCTTTGAAACAATGAGTAATATGTAACAATGTCCTCACTGATCATGAGGGCCTGACCTCACTATTGCTTTTGTGGCTGAAAGGGCGCAAATCCACCAACACGCCAAAATCTAGCGGAAAACCTGCACAGAAGACTGGGGACTATTATAACAGCAACAAGGGAAAAAAATCTGGAATGTGATGTTTAACAAGGACATATGGGTGTGATGGATAGTGTTGACCCCACTTTGAGAACATGACTTTATTTGTTATTATACTCTAATGGTCAAAAACACTCCATTTGGTCCAGCAAACTCAGACTCATAGTGTCTTGGCAAAATTTCAGCAGCATCCAACTTTATGCAAATAAAAATTGTGTGAGCTTTCTTCTCACAAAGCTTCTCGTCGCATTAAATCTATCAAATCTATCATCGTTCACTTCCCAGAACGACATGTTTTGATATTGTCTATTTGATTCCCATAACAACGTCCCGTTACCAAAATAATAAAAACAGCATAGAAACACCCATCAGCTGTAAGCAGAGAGAGCCGATACAGGCAGGTAGATGAATAGATTAGCCTTAACAGTGTATTTATGTAATCTCAGTACTGTGTTCCTGTGGTGCTCAACCTTCAATGTCTTCACAAGTGCTATAAATATACTAGATATATTCATTTATAAGAAATGGCATAAGCAGGCTTCTAAGCCTTTCATCTTTTTTTGACAAAGTAAGCAGAGCTCTAGGTCTTGTCTATTATGTTTATAAATAACAATATGAGGATGGGTTCTGTTTTGAATTTGGTTCCTCTTAAAATTTCATCACCTCGGTCTTCTTTATTGGGGATCTAAAATCTATTTTAGAGAAAATCAATTGGTTACTGTTAAACAGATAAAACTGAGTTGTTTGTGTCTAGCTACAGAGAGTTCGGGATCGTCCTCGCACTGTCTATCGGGCAGCGGCTCGAGTGGTTCAGACAGCGGCTGTGTGTCCAGTCACCTCCCCGAGGCTCTGTCTGAGGAGCCCAGCTCTCCATGCGACTCGTCCTGCTTCACCTCTGAGCACAAATCCAGCTTCAACAGCCAGTACATTTCAGCGGTCAGTGTGTGTGTGTGTGTTCATCACATATTCCTTTTAAGACTTGGCATGAAGTCCAGTCATTCCAGGCTCTCTAGAAAACCATGAGAAATATGTATTTCTGTTTCTCAGAACATTGTTAAAGTGTGTGTATGTGTTAGGTTGATCCACGAAAGCATTTTGATATCAAAAGTAATCTAGTCTTCCCATGCTTCTTCACAGTGGAAGTACACTTTCCCATTGTTCTGGATGAATGTTTTTCTGCGTATAATAAGTCCCTGCAGCAGTGGTTGGTTTGAAGTGGCACCTCTGTACCTCCCCTTTTAAAACACCCCAGTAAACACAGACAAGAAAACACTAAATAATGATGGCTGCTATCAGGCCATCTCTCTAATTGCACAGAACTGTTTAATGTTGTATACGCTGTGCATAAATATATAAAATTTGATACTCCTGTAAGCAGTCTCAGCGACTCTACAGCACAGCCAGGTACGATCAGGACAATAATGCTGTGGGCTTCTGGATGAAAGATATTCAAGTGATATCATGGATCAATACCTAATCCATTAAACTGGCATTTTCCTTCTTGTTTGTTTATAACCAGCCACTGTAACCCGCTGCCTGTGCACCCAGAACATAATCAACACCTCGATGCAAATTTCCTCCTGATTAATTAATACAATTAGACTGACTGCATTCAGTGAGGCAGAATCTATTTTAGTGTCAGATGTACAGCTTTAGCACTAAAATATTCTTTAAAAATGCTGTCTTACTTGTAACTGGCGTGAACATTGGTTTTGGACTAATATTTATGACCTGGCATAAATAAATGATAACACTAATAAGCATTATTGTATCCAATGAGCATAACGACTAGCCTCTAACCCTGTACTAATAACCCGTCCATGTCTTCTTCCCCCCCCACAGAAAGGTGATCAGGTTCTAGGCCCCTCTACTATAGTGTGAGCGCTCTGTGTAACCACAGCTGCTACTGTAAGTCCTGCTTCTGCTCTCATGACTCTCCAACCACAACAGACGCATACATAACTACCACCTACATCAGCTACAGCCATATGGAACGGTTTACTTTAGACACACTGTATAATTCTAACATGTTGTCTCATAGGTTTAACGTCAGGCTGCTCTTCTAGAAGACGACAGCGTCACCCCACACCGAAGTGGACACAGGCGTGTATTTATTGTCCCACTCAACCTCCGCCAAATCTCATCTCATCATACGGACTTCTGATAGTTCTGGAAAATAGCACTGTTTTTTAAAATAAAAATGCCACTTGAGAGCTTATATATACCTTTTTAAAAAAAAAAAAAAAAAAAGAATGTTGATTTAGATGTTGTATTTATCTTTTTGTTTTTTTAGGTGCTGGTACAGTAGTTTCTGTACTCTTATCAGTAACTGTAAATAATTCTTTTAGTTTAACACAGTTGTGAACTGTTTCTACATTTTTTTTTTCCTCATCTGTCCATTGACCACTTTGCTGTAGACTGCAAAAGAACTGGCTCTGAAATAGCTCAGTACCAAAAAGATAGAGCTACACCTTATCATAAGGTTACAACGATACTCCTCTGATAGTCCAAAAGCAGTGCCTTCTTCTCTTTTACACCTGATGACTGTACTGTTCAGTTTTTATTTACTTATCTTTGTTGGGATTCTCTGGGCTGACCTGTGGACAGTTATTTGGATTTTGATGCTACTGGCTAGCTTGTTTCCAGCTGCTCCAGCTTTATGATGGTCAGACCTGTTCCAGGATCGGTGTGTTCATGCAGAGCGGTCAGCATGTCGAGGAACTCAATGGCCACTGGTCGCTGCTTGACCCTGTTTGAGGAAGGAGTTCATTTCACTTGTCTTGTATCTGCTTTATATATAACTGCAAAACCAGACAAATAAAACTGTACATTGCCTGTAAATATTAGCACCTGTGTCAAGTACATAGTATGTAAGACTGATAACTTTGTACATTTCCATCCAGGGAATCACTAAAGTGCCATTCATATCAACTATGAAACCATTTACACTTCAGAAAAGAAAAAAGAGAATAGGTGTTCAATTTCCGCAGCTGGAGAATAAAAGTCCTTCTAGTGGGACTAAGTGTCATGTTTTAGTTTCATGAATATTTAATAAAACAGCATTGGTTTTGCATTGTTTCACAATGAACGTGAGTTTCATTTCAGATCTGTTTCAGCTGAAAGGCCATTATATTGCATGATAGAGGTCATTTTGCTGAGAAATACATTTCAGGTATGCACTGTGGAACAAATATACATTATTTGTACCCTGGATTTATGGTGCATTTTGGGAAAATCATCTAGTGAACTAGTCAGGGGCTATGGTTTGTCCACTGTTAACTGGACAATGCTATTATACTAAAAATATAAAGCCAAACAGATAAAATCGAATTCTTGTTAACCCTGATAGAAGACACAATACTACATTCTTCAGGCTTTGAAATATAATAGGACCCTGTTGGGTTTAATTACACTGCAGTTGACGTGATTAGCAGGTCATAACGAGCCACTGGGAGCTGTGGGGAAGTCTCCGTCTTGTGAGTAGGAAATGGAAGATGCAGTTTTTTATACATACCTTTTGTGTTGATATTGTGACTTCCAGCATGTCTGGAGAAACCCGGCTGACTGTGTGGAGGGAAGTCTTCCTCAGTAACTCTCGTACACACTCTGTGTATGTCTTTGCCAGTGGTAGAGTGAACTTGACATGAGAAATGAAGAGTTATTTACAACTATCAACCGCATCTGAAATGTTATTACCTGACCACACTGCTGGAAAACCCTTAACATTTAGACCTGCTGAAGACACAGGTAGTTACCTTGACCCACTGCAACAGCTTCTCCTGCTTTTCCAGTTTTTTATGTGGCCTGACTCTGATTGCGGTCAAAAGCTCTTGCACAAAGCTGTCCACTCCCATGTGACCTGTCTGCAGCAGACACTAAGGGTCAGATTTCAGCAGTGCTACATGTACTTTTATTACCGTTTGGATAGTGTTTTTTAACCTTGATGATCATACAAAAACATGAAGCACAAACACCGCCGAGTCAAACGTCCAGTTATTTTTGACTTTACCCAGAGATGATGGACCAGCTTGACTATGCAGTCCTTTGGCTCGAGTCTTCTAGAGTCTAAGATCGTGCCGGTGAGAAAGGCATGACACTCACGAGCGTATACCATCTCTTCATAAGACATACTGAAGTATGCGAATGCAACATCTGGTGAAGAAGACGCTGTATTAGTTCAAACGAATAGCACAAGACAATTTATCCTTTTTTAAATATCCTTTTAGCAGAAAAGTATTCACAAAAATACGACCCAGAGTAAGCTTTAACTAGCTTGCCATGAAAACAGCAGAGCGTTACGTGCTCCGGAGCCAGACTGTAAACACAAACGTCTGCGTTGCTGCTACAGTTTGTTATTCCTCTCACTAGAAATGTTTGGCCTTCGTCGGTCTTAATGACGTGACAGGCAAACGTGAACATGACAGAGTTTTGAGGTTTTATGAAAAAAAGGAGTCCTAGTGCCCCCGTGTGTTTGTTGTGCTGGAAGGAAACCATGCCGAATGACACCTGGAGAACAAATAAACCTGAACAGAATCACGCTTGATTTTAAATAAGATAAGTAAAGATCATACCATCGCCTTCTTTCTTGGCAGACTGCATCAACTGAGGCTGTTCGTCTGTTGGAGGAAAGCTAAGTCAGTCATTCAACCCGAATCTCCTTAGAACTCCAGCATATTGTTTTAATGTAGATGTGGCATTGTGTTAAACAAATTGACCAAAATGTTGGAGACTCAAACCAGTTGGAAAACAAAACACAAGTCTGATGTGACCAGAATGTAAATTTTTTGGCTGTTGCACAAAGCACTCAACACATCACTCATCCTCTTGGTTCCTTCTCTGTCTAATTCCCTCCTTACCTAATCACTGACATTTGATGTACAAACTCCTCTAGGCCTAAACATGCAACAGTCATTAATAATTGATATAATGATGCTTTATGGGATGTTAGGAAATCTTTCATAATCAAACTCTTCCACAATGTTGTCCTGGATATAACTATCTAATTATAACCAGTTAACTAATTATGTGACTTGTAATAGCAACTGATTGTACAAGAACTAAGTTGGATCAAAGTTCACGATCTTTATATTAACTATATTGATTTTTCTCTTCTTCTGAGGCTATTTTGAATTGCATTTCCCGTTTATAAATGTATGCAGGTCACCATCGTTAAAATCTATAAGCCACCCAGGGTATCAGGTTACCGTTTAAAGACTCCAGTAGTACCTTAATGCAGTTATTATTAATGTGCCTGAATTATTTTCTGCTGCTCAGTTCAGACTGGATCCTGTTGAGGAAATACACTGAAGTATAAACTGTATGCTTGACCTGTGTAGATGACACTGTGGGTGAAGTATCCCGCTGCCTCTCCTCTCCCCAGCACTGCTGGATGTTCCACCGTTAACACACAACCATACACAGGCATGGGAAACACACTCCCTCTTATAGATACCCTCTGATCTGCAGTAACACACAGTGCAAACCAACACAGTAAGTGTGTTTATAATTTAATTAATACTTAAACACAACTGTTTCTTACCTCTACTTGGATTTTTGTGCATGTGTGTGTTGTGTTCCAGTCTCTCCTCAATGTGTGTGTGTTTCTTCTGGGCGCTGCCCGTGTCACTGCTTTGCTGTTGTTCCTTGCAGCTCTGCCGGTTGTTAGAGAAGGCTTTGACCAGTGTTGCTGTGAGGGCAGATGTTTCTCTATCGGACAGTTCTGATAACAGCTGTACGAGCTCGGTTCTTGAAACCGTTGAGGACTCCAATAGTATAGCCAACCGTTCCAGCTGAGGACTGTCCTCCTCCTGCCTGCTCTCACGCAGTATGTGCAATAAGACAGCCATTTCTCTGTTCCAGCAATCCCCCGAGATGCCCTTGCTGCCGCTGTATGCTGTGCTCACTGGTAGAAGCTTGCTCCTATTTTTAATCAGCGGCTCCTCATTAGCACAAGAGCTGCTGGAGACTGCAGTGGCTGTTTTCTCTGCTGTTTCCGTCTTCTCAGTAGCAGCATGTTGCACTTCTGTTATTCCGGATGCACCAGCAGAAGCCTCATTCTCAGAGTGTGTACTTGATGTTTCACTGGAAAGTAGAATGTATTCTGGGCTTTCTCTTTGAGGCTCGTATTCCTCTGGTGATTCCTGTGGAGAGTTATTAATACAGTCTTTATTATTAAATGACAAAATAGTATTCAAATGCAAATTGGAAACGGTTCAAAGGCAAAAAAGGGTTTCACATATTAACGTCTGTCTACGGGTTCTCCTCATCACTCCTATTACTTTAACATGTGACTACAGAATGAATTCACTGATAATAAATATAAAATTAGAACAACTAAACATGTATAACAGAAATTCTACTGCAATAACAAGAAAATATCTCATTCATAATCTATGATTCAGGATTATATGCTGTTGATCTTCAACACACAGGTGATGGTATTTATTTTGTTAGCATGGTTTAGGTGTCACTCCTTTATACAAGCACTAAATATTTCCTTTACAAAACCGAAGCAGTCTTTTAAGAATGACATCATCTCCATCCACAGGGCACATAGGCTGACTGATTTGATGAGGATGAAAATGATGTAAATCATAGACTATGGCCTTCACAGTCACCGTTTCTCACATAATGTTCAGTTCTTTTTAATAACGCTAACTCTAACTTTTTGTCTTTGATCCATTATGCATAAAGTGGTTGAACTTTTATTGCTGGGGTGTCCAATCCCAACCACTCCTGATACTCGATTGAAGACCCAAGACTGTTGGAATGGGAGTCTCTTTTTGGGTAAGACAGACGTAAACCAGCTGATTACTAATTAACAGCCCTTCCTAAAGTTGAAGTGGGTGTGTTAAAGCAAAAAAGTCATGGGGTACTACATTAAGGAACCTGTGCTCTAGTGGAGCATTTGGACACTAAGTTATTGCATTGTATTGTGAGATTTCATTAACACACTGGATGTTGGTCTTGTTCTTCTTTTGACTGCTCCCTGTTTTGGGATCGTCATAGCAGATCATTTGGTCCGCATGTTTTGATTTGGCACAGGTTTTACACTGGATGCCCTTCCTGACGCAACCCTCCAATTTAATCCGGGCTTGGGACTGCCACTGTGATTTAACTCTTCGGTGGCTGGGCTAGCACCCTGCCGGGGAATCAAACCCCAACCACAGCGATGAGAGCCGCTGGACCACCAGGAGGCTTCGTTTACACACTGGATATTCTCCACTATTCTACAAATGTTAACATGTTATAAAATACGGCACTATATAGAGATCAGGATTTGTTTTTGGACATACTGTACCCCAAATTTACTTCTTTATCCCAACGATCACTATATCAACAGACTGCAAAGTCACAAGAGAATTCTCTTGTCGGTTATGATGTGCTTTGGAAATGTTAGCTTCATTCAAATACACTGAATATGATCCCTCAACTAAAACACTCCACGGGATCCAGGGTGAAAGAGGTTGGTGATCTGACCGCAGCTTCAAATTAAATTCCTGAAGCCTGGTGCTACAGAATGTTCCCCTGCAGAAGAGCCCGAAAATCTCAATCTACCTTGTGGTTTTTCTTATATTGTTTTAAGCATATCAGATAATGCTTAGCTAGTACTTCTTCAGCTGATAATCAATGCAGATTATTCTGACAGAATGGTGCTAAATAAGACTTTGCCCAGGCATGCAAGTACAAACCTCACTGGTGAGACTTAAGATGTCTTCATCTTTGCATGACGTGAAAAGATTCCTCGGTTGGGTCCTAGCTTTACACCAGACCCTGACATACACCACAACCAGGGGACAGAAATTAATCAGAATATGTTACGTGCTCTGTACTTTATCTATTCAGATAAAATCAATCCAATCCAAAATTTGGCCTAACTGATTAATGCTAGCTCTGTTACCTGTAGTCTGGGGAGTTCTGCAGTGCACTAGACAGAGCAGGGATCTGGAAAGCCTCAATCTCCTGACACAGCAATGTCCATTCCCTGCAAATACATTGGTCATTTAAAGCTGCACTTTAGTCTGTCATACAAAAAGCTTTTTATTGTCTGTTGCATTTACACTGTACAGACAGAGCAGTGAATCACTCTCAGACATACAGGTGGATTTCACAGATACAGACCAAAACACAAGACTAAATATCAGCCATTCTTCCTTTTATAGCCATAAACTAGGTTTCATTTCCATCCAGAAAGCCTTCCCCCCACCTGAAGTCCAGGGGCAGCAGCAAACGGCCACATCTCAGGAAGTTAAGAATGTGCCGGAACATTTGGCCGTCTCCCTTAACCAGTAGGCTCTCCCCAAAGACAATCCATTTACTCTTATTGGTATTGGCGAGGAGCTCGGGATGCTGGAGAAGAGGATTTCAGATTCTTTACACAGTGCTACAGTGCTGAGGATGACTAATCTAACATCTTTAGGGAGGAAGGACTCATAAATGTATATTTTATGTTCTTTATTGCATTTGGGTAGATCTTGGCTTAGAATGTCAGTACGACCAAAATTTATTTTGGCTGATCAAAAAAGTGGATAACTTGTGGAGTGAAGGGAACACGTCACATACCTTTATAAGGGTTTTGAAGTATGTAGCATACCAACGAGTTCCAGCATAAACCTTCACAACTTTATAAAGGGTGAATGTGGACACTGAGACGGACCAAGACATAGCACTCATGTAGCCTGCTAAAGAGAGATGAGAGGAAACACTCGCTGAAAAATTCATATCTGTCTTTCTAAACCTTAAAAAACCCATGATAAGATCTTTTTTTTCTATAAACAAAAACCTGCTGTGACTACAAGTGCTTGTTTTCACTCTTACTGGTTTCCTTCCTGTGGAAGAGTTCTCGCATAGCCTCTCTGATGGCCAGGTACACTCCATCTTGACTGTCCAGATAAGCACATAGGCTAGGCAACTCTTCTGCAGTCCTCGTCAGAGGTAGACGTGATGTTCCCAACCAGTTCCTGCAATCACATCACAAACATCTCACTCCCTCTAACCCCAAAATCTTCCAACAGCCCACTCAAACAATAACTCCAACTCTGGTGAAGTTCCAAATTTTCAACATCACCCCCACACTATGACCCATATTTCAGGCATCCTACCCTAGAGAAGACTTAAACTTCTAATCAAGTCTCAGACTCCAAACCTCCATGCCTCACAAGTACCCAAACTCTCAATATCCCATTCCTGCAATTACCCATAACCCATTTCCACAATGACTCAAATCTCACTACAGAAATAAACCAAACTCTCCATAGTAATATAGTAATACTGCCCCAACTCGTATCACTAGTTACCCCCTTGACTCACTCGACATGTTGGAAGAGCACCCCAGTTCCTATGATGTACAGTCTGTTGCCTTCAAGGTTGCTGTCCACACACAGCTGACCAAGAGAGGAGTCGGGATACTTGACCAACAGACTCAAGCTCAGAACATAGAGCGGCTCCACCGCACAGCACCTCTGACCTTCTGAATCCGAGTCACTCGAGGTGCTCCCGTCTTTCCAATCTGAGGGGAAATAAAGCACCACAAAAACAGCGACATATTCTCTTTTCCTTTGGCATTGCAGTGATTCAGAGTCCAAACCTTTTAGGTTTATAAATGTAAAGTTCACTGTACTACACACCACTCGGTTCCTGCAGCATCTCTATAAACTCAGTCATGCCCACCATTCTGGCTTCGTCATACAATTCTTCATGTTCTCTGAACAGCTCTGGAAGTAGGACTTTCCCAGACTGCAGGAAATTAGCTTTAATGCAGGAAAACAAATGGAGGTCATCTTTCATAATCAGCCTCTTCTTTCAACAGCTGTTGCTACTGTTGTCTTAAACGTTTCAAACCATTGTATAGTGTAAAAAATTGTAAATTTAGAAAAATAGAAAAACATTTTTTTCTAAGAAGGTGACTGGCCGGTTACTGGACAACGTCAGAAATCATCTCCATTGCCCAGGTCTTTCTCTTTATTGCATCTTTTAGCTGCTCCTACTTTGTGGTTTTCTTTTCATTTTTTTTTTTAGATTTTTATATATATATTTTTTAAATATATATTTATGAACAATTTTAATATTTTAAGTTGCCTATTTAGTTTTGTAAATACAAACTCACTCTAAATACAGTCTTCGTACTAACAACCTGGCACCTAATCAAACCCATTTAAAGAAAGAGGAAAGTGTAAGAACGCCAGTTGCCTAAAGTAAATAGAAAATTATTGGGTGTATGAGTGGAAGCAAAATCTAAATGATGATTATGCAGAGAGAGTGCTTGCCTATGAACCTGAAGAGGTGACTGCTACATTCTATAACAGCTACATCCTCACAAAGCCATAGCAGATTGTCATGGGTGATCAGGCCTGGATGCAGGCGCACATGCTCCAGAAGAACAAAGCAGTAATGCACTTCTTCCTTACTGGCCACTAGAGGTGCAGACACCAACCCCTGTGGCATGACCTTATGGACTGAAATACACAGCAGATAACTACATAAAAATGCAGTGTGGAATTAGTTAAAATAGAGATGAATTACTGTTATCATGGTGGAAACATTTTAGAAGATTAATGCTTTTCAGAAAGCATATTCTATAAATCTGACTTAATAAACTAAAGCCTTATCTAATTAAAGTAGCTCATTTTTTATCTTTATTAACCACATTATCCTTGTCAGGGTCAACGTGGATCCGGAGGATCTTGGGAACAGTGAGTGTGAGCCAGGAAAACACTCTAAATGAGACACCAGTCCATCTGCCAGCATGTTTTTTGGAAGGTGGCATTGTTCAATATGGGGCTTTGCCCAAAAAGGCTTCTGTCTAAACTTGAAGCTTTGTCTAACATGGGGCTTTAGCCAACCTGGGGATTCTGACCAACATGGAATTCTTTCTGTCACCCAACCAAGAAATTTAACCCAAAGGGCTTTGACCATTGTGGGCCTTGGCACAATCAGTGGACCATTCTGCCATATACATGGCAAGAGCTTTAGGCACCCAGCTTTAAGGCTTTATCTATCCCATAAAGTGCAGAAAAATATTAAACACTATTTCCTGGGTGATGTGTCTCAGGCCTCACTGCACTATACACCGATCAGGCATTACATTATGACCACCTGCCTAATATTGTGTTGGTCCCCCTTTTGTTGCCAAAACTGCCCTGACCCATCGAGGCATGGAGTCTACTAGAAGGTGTACTGTGGAATCTGGCACCAAGAATATTAGCAGCAGATCCTTCAAGTCATGTAAGTTGCGAGGTGGGGGCTCCATGGATCAGACTTGATTGTCCAGCACATCCCACAGATACTTGATTGGATTGAGATCTGGGGAATTTGGAGGCAAAGTCAACACCTTAAACTCGTTGTTGAGCACATCAAACCATTCCTGAACCATTGCTGCTTTGTGGCACAGCGCATTATCCTGCTGAAAGAGGCCACAGCCATCAGGGAATACAGTTTCCATGAAAGGGTGTACATGGTCTGCAACAATGCTTAGGTAGGTGGTACGTGTCAAAGTAACATCCACATGGATGACAGGACCCAAGGTTTCCCAGCAGAACATTGCCCAGAGCATGACACTGCCTTCTTCCCATAGTGCATCCTGGTGCCATGTGTTCCCCTGGTCAGCAACAAACACACACTCAGCCATCCATGTGATATAAAAGAAAACATAAATCATAGAACCAGGCCACCTTCTTCCATTGGTCCGTGGTCCAGTTCTGATGCTCGTGCCCATTGTTTTGACGATTGTTTTGACGATTGCTTTTGACGATTCACGGGGATCAGCATGGGCACCCTGCGGCTATGCATCCCCATACGCAACAAACTGCGATACTCTGTGTATCCTGACACCTTTCTATCAGAACCAGCATTAACTTCTTCAGCAATCTGAGCAACAGTAGCTCGTCTGTTAGATCGGATCACACGGCCCAGCCCTCGCGCCCCACGTGCATCAATGAGCCTTGGCCGCCCATGACCCTGTCTCCGGTTCACCACTGTTCCTTCCTTGGACCACTTTTGATAGATACTGACCACTGCAGACCGGGAACACCCCACAAGAGCTGCAGTTTTGGAGATGCTCTGATCCAGTGGTCTAGCCATCACAATTTAGCCCTTGTCAAACTCGCTCAAATCCTTACGCTTGTCCATTTTTCCTGCTTCTAACATCAACTTTGAGGACAAAATGTTGACTTGCTGCCTAATATATCCCACCCACTAACAGGTGCCATGATGAGGAGATCATCAGTGTTATTCACTTCACCTGTCAGTGCTCATAATGTTACACCTGATCGTTGTATCTCACTCAAACAACAGATGCATGGGAAAGGCAGGTTAGTACAAGTTCAATAATAATAACAATAATAAAAAAACCTACTATTAAATCAATAAGAAATGTAGCTCATGCTTTAAAATGTAAACCTCTGTATTATCATATCCCACCAGCAGATGGAGACGTTCACTCACCGAAGGTCTCAGCCTCAGTTGTGAAGTTAGAGACACAGATCTTCGAGCAGTCAGTCACCTGTAGATTTTCTAAACCCTGTCAAACACACAGCATACACATGCATGCTCTTTATGAAGATGGAAGGCTCGTATAGAGGAGTTACAACAGGAGGAGCATATAATAGTTCTCCATTAAAATTACACATATGCTGTATCTGCATCACTGCAGAAAGGACATTGTTCATATCACACACTTGTGGTGTTTAGAATAATCTATAATCACACTCTCCGGTGTGAGGATGGGGTTCCCTTTTGAGTCTGGTTCCTCTCAAGGTTTCTTCCTCATACCATCTAAGGGAGTTTTTTCCTTGCCACAGTCGCCTCAGGCTTGCTCACTAGGGATGAACATCTAGGACATGTTTTTTTTTTATGTTTCCTATGTTCTGTAAAGCTGCTTTGAGACGATGTTCATTGTTAAAAGCGCTATACAAATAAAATTGAATTGAAATAATAGGAAATGCAAGCTTCAGTAAGGAAAAAAAGCTCTCTCTCGCATCCAAAATATTTAGGAACCCACCTGCTGCAGAGCTGTTAGATGAAGACCTGTTGCAAGTTCATGCAATATGTTCACTTCTAATACAGCTTCTGAAGTCAGTTTTCCTGTATTTATGCAGTAATAAACATGTCTAAACGCGCATGCATCTCGATCAATAAACAGTGTGGAATTGCCCCCATGTCCCCTGGCTGATTTCAGCAGTAAGGAGTCCTGGAAGTAGTCCAGTCTGTTCAGAGGAATGGAGAAAACGCATCCTCCTACATTGAAGCTGTAACCCTCTCCTCTTTCTTCCATAATCAGCTCATAAACTATTTAGACAACATGCTATTGCACCAATAAGGGGTTAAAAAACAGTGAAAATGCCACCGCGCGCGTGAGCACGATTAGCAACGCTAGCTAAAGTGCAGTTACCAACTGCGCCGTTTTTCTGTAGCAACACAGTAAAAAGTGTGTTTCCGAGACTTTCTAATTTACTTTCTCCCCTTTTCCACCCCAATAATAGTTATTGTAACTAAATGATTTTTTTTTTAAAACGTTTTAAGGTATCTTTAACAAAGCACAGGAGTTCAAAACGAGCTCGAGCTTGGGTTTTATTATTAACGTTCAGTGTGCCGCGGTGCACGCGCACATAATTTTAACAAGCTCTCTCTCTCTCTCTCTCTCTCTCACACACACACACACACACACACACATTTATTCTATAATTTGTATAGATTTAATTGTAGAGAAACTGAAACTTAAATATATCATGGTGTTGGTCTACACTGCACCAGAATTGCTCGTTTTTAATATGTTAAAAATTAACGTTATAAGATAAATAATGAGAATAATAAATATAAATATAATAAACAACTCTTTTTAAATGAGTTATTATTATTATTATTATTATTATCATCATCATCATCATCATCATCATTATTATTATTATTATATTAATTTTATTAGATTTATTACTTACTTTCAAACACCACCCATGTGGTGTAATCTAGTAATCTCTATGTAACATCTATGTTGCAATGGTGTGTATTTTAGACACAAGAAAATTATAGCTAGTAGGCTATTCCTATTTCCATTAAATGATAAATAAATCACATAAGTGTTATACCAGGCTCTGGTACATCTGAGAAAGGGTAAATGAAACCATTTACAAATTTTGAGGCAGACTCCTTTCACCTTGCCTTAAAATTTTTTTTTTACTAGTGGTCCTAAATTTTCAAAAATCAATATCTTTTCATCTAACACTACATTGTGTGTAGATTCAATGGCAAAGTAGATTAAATATTAAGAATGACCACAATTAATGTTTGAAATAGTTCATAACTTAACATAGACTGTCCTTTTTGAGCTTTCCCTGCTTCCTGCTTCAAATAATTAACTAGTTCCCGATTTGAATTAGGGTGCGTGTTTATCACTGACCTATAGAAATAATTTATTAAACTTAATAATAATAATTATAATAAACACTCCAGGACCAGGGTTGAGAACATGTGTCTTAGAATAGACCCTCTATTGATTGTGTTTGTTTGTCACCTAGGAGCAAGCATTTGAATGTTGGATTTAAACTTATTAAAAATATTGCATTGATTCATTGATATTCTTAATTCAGTCATCTTCACTAAGCACTTTATCCGATTCAGAGGGCGCCTTTCCCAGGAACACTGGACACATGACTGAAATACAACCTGGTTGGGATGCTAGCGCACCATGCACATGCTCATTCACATCCGGTCCATTTACCAACATGTTTTTGCCACCATTTCAGCAAGGTCATCCTCTGTGATTATCTGTGAATTATCATGTTTATTAAAAAAATTCAGTTATGAAAGATTGCATAAATTCAAAACATTGCAACACATTATAGCGAGTCATTGGACCTCCAAGTGTGACTTCTTCTTACCACTTTCGTTTTTTGCTCTTCATGTGATTGTAATTTGGAGAAGTAAAGAGAGAGAAGCTTTCTTGCCACACATTAATAGAAAACTTCAGCTGTAGTAGGCTAGAGGTTCAAGACTTACTAACAACAGTTACTGGCCAGATGCAAACATGAACAACTCATCTTACTCCAGCTCTAACGGGACAGTCTTCGGGGATACCACAGGGGGAGCTATGGCATACGTCATCCTGTCTGTGTGCTTTGTAGTGGGGACTCCAGGGAACCTGCTGGTTGTGTGGACCATCATGAGGCATGTGAAGAACCGCTCTCATACTCTGCTGCTCATCATGCACCTGGCTGTTGCTGATTTGCTGGTACTTGTGACCCTGCCTCTGTGGATCTACTCGCTGGCTCGGTCCTGGGTTTTTGGTGAGGTTGCGTGCAAGGCCATGGCGTACGTCATCTATGCCTGCATGTACGCCAGTGTTTTTCTGATCACTATTATGAGTGTGGAGCGCTATTTGGCTGTTAAGTACCCTTTTAAGATGCTGCACTGGAAAAACAGCAAAGCTATGAGACTAATCCTGGCTGGGGGGTGGACCCTGGCCCTCCTGCTAGGACTGCCAGCTATTTGGACCCGATCTCTTGAAAGCACAGATGGTGTTTTTCACTGCATATTTTCAGAGATTGGTTCAGTCGCTCTGGAGGTCTTTTGTGCATGTTTGGAGACATTGATCGGCTTTGTCATCCCATTTCTCACCCTGGCGGTGTGCTATGTCAAGGTGGCGTCTCAACTTCGTCACATGCACAGAAGGAATAAACACAAATCTGCTTTCCTCATCACTGCGGTGGTGGTGGCCTTTGCTCTCTGCTGGCTGCCCCATCATATTATGAATGTCATTAACATAGCACATCTGCTTGGAGCAGACTCACTGGAAGAAGTCTCAGAAGCAGCAGGATACATCTCTGGAGCGCTGGCATTCGTTAGCAGCTCAGTGAATCCATTGCTTTATGCTTTTGCTGCCAGAAGCTTCCAGGGAAGTCTGAGAAAGTCAGCAATGGCCAGACTCTTTCAGGAAATTGCTACACATACTGTCCAATCAAGAGGGACTGAGCTCCAGACTTTTGACTCTTTGGAACCTGCAGCAGATGTCTAAGGTGTGCTGGGTGAATTCTGACTTGAACTGTGTTTCAAGACTTGGATTGCATCACATACTGAGAACTGTTCTTATAATTAGTGTCAATGCATGGAAGGATGTTAGTTAATTCTTATTCATTCAACGTTTTAAATAGGTTGTATTTTTAAATTCCTTTATGAAACTTGTTTTCACATGTGAATTTACTGGGAAATTGGGACTCAGCACTCAAGCCAAAAAAACAGGAACTTCTCAATTTTCATGTGAACAACATGTAGTAAACATCATGTGTTCAGACTAGACACACATTGTGGTTAGGGAGATTTTACATTAATTCACCCTGGATATTCTCACGCCTTACAAGTAAACAAATAAAAACATTGCACATTTTCTCATTCAGTTAGATCACAAATTTTTTGTCCTCTTGGGACCTGAACTATAATGTTGTGTGCTTTGCCATTGCTCCTAACTATTCTTTATGTTCTTTATGTCAATAGATTGATTGTACTTTTTAGTGTTGTCTTATGTAGCCCTGTGTCTTTATGTAGCCTTGTGTCTTTATGTAGCACCAGGGGGTTTCATTTCACTCAAACCCAAGTACCTGATCAGCTATATATGGTTGAAATAACAATAAAGGCCTCTTGACTTGTTTATAAGAACTTGATAGCTATGCAAATTGATTAATTGCTTCACAGAGGAATAAGGGCAAGTACAGAAATACCAGAGTGTCCTCATATCAGTTACCAGGAGAAACCTCATACAGTATGTCTCAAAAGATGAATGTTAACTTTTTACAGTTGCACAAAGTCAGGGATTTTGTAAGATCAGAGTCAGGTGTATGATTAACCAGTCATACCAAGCAGGTGCTAATGATCATCAATTTCATATGTAGGTTAAAACACATTCATTCACGTCATTAACTGAAACAGAAACAGCTGTGAAGGAGGCTTAAAACTGGGTGAGGAGCTGTGTAGGGGCTTACAACTGGGTGCAACAGACAAAGACAGTTTCATGTCACGGGTCCTACAAGACTGAACACAGCAACAAGACACAAGGTACATACTACATCAGCAAGGTCTCTCCCAGGCAAAGATTTCAAAGTAGACTGGGGTTTCAGGATGTGTAGTTCAAGTTGTTTTGAAGAAGCACAAAGAAACAGGCGATGTTGAGGACCATAGACACAGTAGTCAGCCAAGGAAACTTAATACAGCAGATGAAAGACATCATGCTTACTTCCTTACGACACTGGAAGATGTCCAGCAGTGCCATCAGTAAAGAACTGTCAGAAACCAGTGGGTCCACCTACTGTCTGGCCAGAAGTGAAAGAATTGCCTTCAGAAAGCCATACAAAGCCAAAGCGACTCAACTATGAACAAAAGCATAGGAAGTGGGGCGCAGAAAAATGAGTAACTGATGAGTCAAAAAATTGAAATGTTTGTCTGTAGCAGGCGGAGGTTTGTTTGGCTGCATTTCTACAAATGGAGTTAGAGATTTGGTCTGGTTTAATGGTGCTGAGAAATAGGCAGATACTTCTGCATCATGCAATACCATCAGGATGTGTGAGACAGTGTCATGCTCTGGGCAATGTTCTGCTGGGAAACCTTGGGTCCTGTCATCCATGTGGATGTTACTTTGACACGTACCTACCTAAGTATTGTTGAAGATCATGTACCCCCTTTCATGGAAACGGTATTCCCTGATGGCTGTGGCCTCTTTCAGCAGGATAATGCGCTGTGCCACAAAGCAGCAGTGGTTCAGGAATGGTTTGATGTGCTCAACAACGAGTTTAAGGTGTTGACTCGTCCTCCAAATTCCACAGATCTCAATCCAATCAAGCATCTGTGGGATGTGCTGGACAAACAAGTTCGATCCATGGAGCCCCCACCTCGCAACTTAAAGGATCTGTTGCTAAAATCTTGGTGCCAGATAACACAGCACCTCTTCAGGGATCTAGTGGAGTCCATGCCTCGACAGGTTAGGGCAGTATTAGACATAAGTATTAGGTCATAATGTTATGCCTGATATATATATATATATATATATATATATATATATATATATATATATATATATATATATATATATATATATATATAAATTTTTTGTCCTCTTCAGACTTGAACTATAATGTTGTGTGCTTTGCCATTTCTCCTAACTATTCTTTATGTTCTTTATGTCAATAGATTGATTGTACTTTTTAGTGTTGTCTTATGTAGCCCTGTGTCTTTATGTAGCCCTGTGTCTTTATGTAGCCTTGTGTCTTTATGTAGCACCAGGGGGTTTCATTTCACTCAAACCCAAGTACCTGATTAGCTATATATGGTTGAAATAACAATAAAAGCCTCTTGACTTGTTTATAAGAACTTGATAGCTATGCAAATTGATTAATTGCTTCACAGAGGAAGAAGGGCAAGTACAGAAATACCAGAGTGTCCTCATATCAGTTACTAGTGGAGTCCATGCCTCAACAGGTTAGGGCAGTATTAGACATAAGTATTAGGTCATAATGTTATGCCTGATATATATATATATATATATATATATAGAAGAAGGGACAGTTTTACTGAAAGGCTGGCACTTCTTGGACAATTAGCCACAGTTTTCTGAAGACTCTGACTGGTGCCCCAGCAAAACCCAGCATGATTTTTGTCTGAATACTGTCTGTTGTGTAATATGTTCTGATTTACTGACAAAAACATTTCTTATTTTTATATATATATATTTTAGACTTTCAATGTTGCATGTTTCCACTGGTTTTTTGCCAGTGCGCTCATTCTCTCTCTCTCTCTCTCTCTCTCTCTCTCTCTCTATCACACTTTCTCTCTACATTTCCTGAAAAAGTATGAAGAAAGGAAGTGGTATGTGTTTTAGCAGCCTCCCCTCAGTGCTCTCCGTTCAAAGGTTTTGTGCACATTGAAGTGTTTGCAGGAAGCAACGTTACTGGTGTAAGCGTTCTTTAACTGACCAAGGAGATAGAGATGGAGCCAAGTATTGTGGGAGCCTGTGTCATCCTGTCTGTGTGCTTTATGGTGGGGACTCCGGGGAACCTGCTGGTTGTGTGGACCATCATGAGGCACGTGAAGCAGCGCTCTCACACTGTGTTGCTCATCATGCACCTGGCTGTTGCTGACCTGCTGGTGGTCGTCACCCTACCTTTGTGGATCTACTCATTGGTTTGGTCCTGGGTGTTTACTGAGGTTGTGTGCAAGGCCATGGTGTATGTCATCTATGCCTGCATGTATGCTAGCATCTTTTTCATCACCATCATGAGTGTGGAGCGCTTCCTTGCTGTCAGGTACCCCTTTGCCTCAACTGCCTGGAGAAAGAAGCAGATGTTGAATAAGATCTTGCTGGGCGTGTGGGTGGTGTCCTTTCTTCTCAGCATTCCGGTACTAATCACTCAGGTCTTGGACGATACTGA
The DNA here is from genome assembly GCF_019097595.1 of Hemibagrus wyckioides. Lineage (NCBI taxonomy): Eukaryota > Metazoa > Chordata > Actinopteri > Siluriformes > Bagridae > Hemibagrus > Hemibagrus wyckioides. The sequence continues at coordinate 6,131,256 of NC_080736.1, read as the reverse complement.
TGGACAAAAAGAGTGCTTGAATAGGGAATATAGTTCCAATACAGAGGAGGCTGCTCTTCTGCTCTTGGAGTCTCTGGTGGGTTTCGTGATCCCCTTCTCCATCCTGGTGATCTGCTATGGCTGCCTCTATAGTCGAATCACACAGATGAGCTTCAGGTCCAAGCGTAAGTCTACACTGCTGATTGTTGGTGTTGTGGTGGTGTTTGCTCTGTGCTGGATCCCACATCACATCATGAACCTTTTGTCTTTGGTGTACTTTGCGTACGATGACTCCCCAGTGGGAGACAAAATCCTAGATGTTTTGAATGCCCTGCATATGGTCTCTAGCTCACTGGTCTTTGTCAGCAGCACTATCAATCCGGTGCTGTACGTTTTTGCAGCACGGAGCTTTCGCACCTCACTGAGGGACACAGGTATCCACAAGCTGTTCCGTCACCTGTCCAGTGCAGCGACGGGAGAAGGCAACCGAGAACTGTCATATGTGTCGAAAAGACAAAGCTCTCAGACCAATACTTCTCAGTGCTGCGTGGAGTCCAAAACACAAATAGACCTACTTGTGGACATATGCAACAATGCTGCTAGTGATGAGAACATGTGAAGGTACAAAGTTTGGCTACTGAGTATTTGTTGTGTGAAAAATGTTTATGTATATATAATGCTACTATGTAGAATGCTTAACCCAGTACTTGAATGCTTAACCCAATACATCCAACTATTTATAGGATTTTCACTAAAGATTTTGCTGATAAATTTGCATTCAATTAGAAATGAATAGAAACATTTTTACTAATTGTCTCAGACTTTTAAACTCCACTATATATGTACATCAAGTGTCCTTATATTATTAACATTTGTTTAAAATAATTCTTTACTCATGTATCGTGTATTTATGTGTGTATGTATGTTTTTGCCTATAATTTTTTACTTCTAAATTTTTTCTTGTTTATTGTTATATATTTTATATACTTATTTCTTCTTATATGTTGATTCATTCTTTTTTTTTTTCCTGTAGTTTTCTTTTTACATTTTGTATATTTATATGCACAGTCTAACAAGGACTAGTCCAGGTTTTTATTTCATTGTTGTATACTGTATATAAATGTTTACATGACAAATAAAATCATAAAATCTTGAATAAATATTGTCTTTATCATCTTATTAAATATATCTTAATTATTTCTTCTTGAATAAATATAGAATAAATATTGTCTATCATCTTATTAAATATATCTTAATTATTTCTTCTTCGGAAAGATATCCTTACTATTATTTCAATCCAGAACGAGTCCAGAACAGAAGATTTAATACATCGAACCATTTAATTGAAAGACTATTGATTCTTGTGTCCAAAAAAAAAAAGGCAAAATTCCTGGATAAGCTCTTTTTTTGTCTTTATGATTCATGTTTTTCCTCTTAATGTAGATGATCATAAAGTGCTTCACCAGCAATTTTCAAGTCAGACTGCTTGTGTGCCATGTCTACTAGGAGAACTTCTCTTTTGTGTTGCAACATATGTGCATGTGTGTGAGAAAAGAGGAAATGGTGACTGATTTGTCACACATTTGTGTTGCTGCTGCTATAGAAACTGAATTTTTTGGGGGCAAGAGAAATCTTTTGTCGTTGTGGTCTTTGTGGAGATTTATTTTGTGTTCAACCATTCTGCTTTCTAGCTAAGCCACCATTATTAGCCAAAGAAGCAATAAGAGGTGAAGCATATTAGTCCCCTCTCATGTACTCTCGGGCTGATGATTTTGTTTTCATTTTCAGGATGATAATGATGATGATGATAAGGTTTAGGACTTCACGTTTGTGAAGGTTTCATGATGAATATTGTGTTGGTGTTAAATTTAAAGTAAGTTCCTCCGGCTATACGATTCACAGACCCCAGTATAAAAGCCACTGGATAAGAGCATGTTGTTAACTGAATGGAATGGATGGAATGATTGATGGTTACAACTCAGGAACAGCCACTGTACTGTTTTTATATGCTATGAAAAATGTGATAGTCATCAGGTTTCTTATTAGTTACGGTTATTTTTAATAATTTACACTTAATTATTTACTTAATTGCATTTAACAGAATTTACCCCAGTCTTTTACACACGATTATTTTCTTACGTCGTTATTTTTCACACACACCCCTCTCTCTCTCTCTCTCTCTCTCTCTCTATCTCACTTGTCTAATATCTGCACTAAAAGAAGAAATAAATCAAAAATGAAGACTGAAGTACGATTTGAAGAAGAAGAAGATCTGATTACTGAGAAGCAGGGTATTCCCTGGGTTATGATGCACTTTCCAGACAACGAGAGCGCTTATTAAGAAGACTGTTGAGAAACCAGTAGAGCAACCTGTGTGTGAGACTGATAGAGCCTCTATATACAGTATCATACAGCGACATGAAGAAAAATTCTCTGGCAACAGAGTTTGAAACAATCACAAAGAATAAAATTGTAGCTAAGCGATTCTAATGGCTGTGATTAAGAGATGTTTACATCTGGGTCTGTTGTTCCCTGTCCCACTCTCCCTCGTGTACTCGCTCTCTTAACCGTTAGCCATTTTCTGTGGATAAAAAATTATAATCGAATGACTAAAAGGCATTTTCTTTTTTTTTTTATGAAAGAACTGATCGCATTACTAAAGTGTAGCTGATTAGAGAGTTATAACCAGTATGTATATGTATATACACATCTGTATATACCTTATTCTAGTTATAGCTCATAAAACAAATCTAAATTACATAATGCCACGAATACAATTATTAGCATGCTCACACATGATGGCTGCAGGAAAGTTGTAGTTAAAAATGTCACCTTGATTTTAATAGGAGATTCTAACATTTCATACTGAAATATGATTAGATCCTTATACTACTTTATATTACCTACCACTAATTATCAGGCTATAACTAATGGGCAAAAAGGAAAATGAACTACAAGCTTAGTTACTGTTTGCGTGTAGTGTTTGCTCAGTAGTAATTATCATCAGCATGGGAGTAATTGTCTTCTATCATGGGAGAATGAGTAAGTGAACAGAGGATTAGGGCAGGGGCGCCCAATCATATCCGCAAAGGGCCGGCGTAGGTGCAGGTTTTTATTCCAACCGAGAAGAAGCCACACCTGAGTCTATTGAAAGCCAAGGTGAGTTGATTAAGCAGGTGGAATCAGGTGTGTCTTCTGCTTGATTGGAATGAAAATCTGCACCCACACGGACATCCCTGGATTAGGGTAAATGATCCCAACCCTGTTTCAATGAAAATGAATCAGCTAATTAACATCCCTTCACTGGTTGTGTTAGAGGAGTGAAGACAATAAAATGTACAGGATTAGAGAAAAATGAACATTGTACAACTTTTTAAAAATATGTTAATATCAAATATCTTCATTTGAGAGAATTTCAAGGTGTAAAATGCAATGTATGTTTCCACTATTACTATTTATTTGTCTGTAATAATAATAATCAAACTCACATATTCCTCATGAACAGGGTATGTGTAGTCAGAGCCTGCCTCAAACTTGCATGCCACTCCGCTATGCAAAATATTTCATTTTCATTACATTTTCGTTGTCATTTTCATGCCAATCTTTATGAAGTGTCTATTCAGAAACCCATGCTGCTCAGTTCCTGAAATCCTGTTCTCATCCTGATGTCCAATTATGACTCCATTTTCCTTCACTTTTGAATTATTCTATTTCCTGGCATACGTATGAAATATAAAAAAGAGAACAGAAACCGTTTATTTCAATATCATTTTTCGGGTCTACCTATCTAAAATGATTTTTAACAAGTAATCAAGCCTATGAGAGCTTCTCATTTTGAACCTGCCTTAAAGCATAGACATATTTAGCCATTTAAAAAAAAAAAAAATCCAACCTTAACACACAATTCCAGTACGAATGGCACCTAAGTATGTTGCAGTTCTTTTAAATTGATTTGCATGTCTTTCATTTCCTTCTCATGTTCTTTCATTCTGTGTTCAGTTATGTAAAGCACTTTGAATTGTACATGAAATGTGCTATATGAATAAGCTTAAACATGATTTAACAGATACAAATAAACAAATTTTCGACTTAAAAAAGGCAATAATAATGTGGTAATATTTACACCACGTGGTAACAGGTTTTTCCAGCGGAAACCGGAATTGAATCAATATGGAATTGTGTTTTGTATGTAAACTCTGAAGTAAAGGTACGTTTGTCATGTCACTCAGAATCCAACCCAACTGTATATCTTTGTCACCAGCTATCAAGAGCTATGTTCCTTTTACACCATTTTTTCCACATGAGCATGGACATACGTATATATGGACACACACACACACACACATATATACACTGATCAGGCATAACATTATGAGCACTGACAAGTGAATTGAATAGGACTGATGATCTCCTCATCATGGCACCTGTTAGTGGGTGGGATATATTAGGCAGCAAGTGAACATTTTGTCCTGAAAGTTGATGTGTTAGAAGCAGGAAAAATGAGCAAGCGTAAGGATTTGAGCGAGTTTAACAAGGGCTAAATTGTGATGGCTAGACCAGTGGATCAGAGCATATCCAAAACTGCAGCTCTTGTGGGGTGTTCCCAGTCTGCAATGGTCAGTATCTATCAAAAGTGGTCCAAGGAAGGAACAGTGGTGAACCGGCGACAGGGTCATGGACGGCCAAGGCTCACTGATGCACAGGGGAGTGAAGGCTGGCCCGTGTGATCCGATCTAACAGACGAGCTACTGTTGCTCAGTTTGCCGAAGAAGTTAATGCTGGTTCTGATAGAAAGGTGTCAGGATACACACACACACACACACACACACACAGATATATATATATATATATATATATATATATAGAGAGAGAGAGAGAGAGAGAGAGAGAGAGAGAGAGAGCGAGAGAGAGAGAGAGAGAGAATGATAGATAGATAGATAGATAGATAGATAGATAGATAGATAGATAGATAGATAGATAGATAGATAGATGTGTGTGTGTGTGTGTCTTAAAACCATCACTGCCATAGTTCTGTATATGTATATATATATATATATATATATATATATATATATATATATATATATATATATATATATATATATATATATAAATTCATATTTAACTTCTCTCCCGAGAGAGAAAGAGAGAGGTGGGAACGTTTCCTGATTGAATCCCAATTATCCTCCATGTTTGATAAGTAGTGCACTAGATAGTGTGCAGAAAGTCAATAATTCACCCGGACATAGCTCACTGACATAGTGACTACAAAGACATGCAGGACTCGGCCACTATAAAGGTGAGCTGACGCCGGAAAAGGCTTCTTATCTGCAACCACTTCCTCTTTTCATAACAGACCAATCATATTGGGTTACATAAGGTGTTATGCCTTTTGGCTCCTCCCTCACCTTTCGGAATCAGCCAATCACCGATCTCTCCTGGGAGATTGACTTCGAGTTAGGAGGCCGAGCCAAAGGCAGGTAAGTAAAAAAACAGGTATAGTGAGAAAAGGCTGGAGGGCTTGTTATGGGGTTAGCGTGAGAGAAACTAAAAATTTTGTCCACCCTTCTTTACCAGTCAAACCAGTAACTCTGGATAGAGCACACTCGAGCAGGTAGAGTCCTCGGCCGCATTTTCTGCCGCGTCCTTCTCTAAAATAGTCTTAATCTTCTTTCCCCACTTCGTCTGTACCATTATTGAATTTCCAGCTCTTTTGTTTGCTTCTCTTTATCACTCGGAGAAAGGTGAACTGTCGTGTTACCCTTTTTTTTGTTTTGTTTTGTTTTGTTTTTATTTGGTCTTTGCTCTTAATTGTAGTTTTTACCCTTGTGGTCCCTGATGGCTTCGCACAGTGATACTCTGGTGGTATTCTTTGGGGCAACAGCTGGTGCAAATGGGGGTAAACTGGGGTCGGATGAGAGGGAAATAATTCTGTTGGTGTGGCAAATTGTGGATCTACATGAGAAAAAGGTACGGACCTTTTCACTCGTTCTAAGGCTCTCTTTCCCCCCTAACTTTACCCACCCAGGCTGTACTGTACATGCTTACTGTTTTAGTTTAAAAGCCATTCCACCTTGACAGCTGACATTCGTCAACGAGGTACGCTTTCTACGGTTATACCTCTTATGTATTGGCGTCAGTCTCTTAACACGTGCACATTAGGCAATAATGGGCCTATGTAGGATATATTCCCTGGAATAAAATTTAAAAGCGAAACAGGAGAAAGCGTGCCTTTTGTGGTAGCATGTCAGCGCCATGAGGTCAGTCACCCTGCGGGTCAGATAGCGCTTAACTGCTTTGCAGCTCTACTACACACACACACACACACACACACACACACCTTTACAAAATTACTGTTTTCAGTCGAGAGCCTTATTCCTTAACCTGAATAATGTCAGTGTGGATGGTGTAGGCCATTTTATGGTCACATTAATGCTGTCTGAGGTAGACTAGCTTGCTTGACCTCATCTTCGTAATGCAATGCTGTGAAAAAGCTCTTTCTGTTTTTTGTCTCTTGAACAGGTGGGGAAACTTCAGCAGCGCCTGATAAAACCAGACACTTTGGAATTAACAGATCAGTGTAAAGAGGAGACAGGATTGAGTGTGGACGAACTTTGTAAAGCCGAGCCTCTGGACACGGTTCTTCAGCAGGTGAACAGCATTTCCACATAATTGATTACCTGTGTTTTTCAGCACCACTCTGCGCATGCGCTTTTCCCAACCTTTCTGGTTCAGAAATTAATCTCACTTTCCGACCTCACTCATCTCCAACCACGACCAGTCCTTTTACGAGATGCTACATTATCGGTCCGATTCCAGAAAACTGAATTTTATATGTGAACTTATAAGGCAGACATATGAAACAAATGACCCAAGATTTCCTGTCGGTGAATGTGTGCGCATGCGCACGGCAATAAATTCAAGTCTCTTCATACACTTTCATGCTGGAGGAAATTTCTTCCAAGCCTATTTATTATACGCTTCCTGTTTTCCTTTAATGCTTGAATTATTTTCTGGTATGGTCAAAGTAACTAAATAGAAAAACTAGGACGCAGTGCATGCAGTATTTCTTTATTAAAAAACCTATAAGGATGGATTGATGAAGTGAAAGAAATCATCCGAGCACCAGCTTCAGGACCAGGCCAAACGGTCAGCCTAAATTCCAGGAAGGGGATTTCAGATGACATTTTAAGAAGTACACTTGAGAAACAAATCTGAGGCTTTAAAAATGGCAAGACACTGAAACACTGTTGTTGTCCTAAGAGTGTCTGCTGTGTGAATTTTAGGATTTGTCTTCTGCATTGTGGAGGTGTAATGACGAGACTACACTATTCTTATTTACGACTGCTCTTTCTTTAGAGACAGCAGCTAGAACTGACTAGGATATAACTTTCAGTTCATGTCTAGGTCTGTTGATTGTTATTGTAATATTTGCCTATGTAGTGTGGTTGCAATATTTAAATGAGCCTTATGTAATTAAACTTGGTCAAGATAGTCCTTGTCAACGTCATGTTTTAACCATTAAGTTAAGTTCTTGTTTTTCTATAAACTCATCTCAATATGCAAAGTGTTGCCTGGCTTGTGTATTACAAACAAAGCTGACATTTTTACACACCCCTGTCAAATTCTACTGGTTAATCTAAGTACATCTTGCTTCATTTGGAAATATAATAAGGAATTAAAAATGTGTTCGAATGATATCGTGTTTCGAGTCATAATGGACCTTACTGATGTTTTGTAAGTGAAAATCTTGCCACCATTTTGCTTATTTGTTTTGGTTGTTTTAGATTAGGACAGATTAACGCGTCTTGCAAACACGTGGCAGATTTGGTGACTCATAACAGTGCACTTCAGTCCAAAATGAACTGTATTGTGTTTTGTAGTTGATGCATTCACATAGTCTGCAGTTTTATCTGAATTGAATGTATGTGGGTAAACTTTGGGAGCTGGGCAGGGAGGCTCTTGGCTGCAGTGGAAATCTGCAGGCCTGGTCATGTTTTATCCCAATGAGCTCTGCTGACACCTGTAAGACGGAATGTTTACTTGGGAACGCTCCTCCCTGGCTGCAGTAAATGTCATTGGCTTGGGGGGATGTTCTGGGGATGCACTAACGGGTCAGAGAAAGGGAGACGTGTACAGGGTTATTGTCTCCAGCTATATCCACGGCATACGTGTTTTAAAAATCCACGATATGTACAGTTTCTAGTTTGTTATGGCGTGCATGGGAATGTTTTGACAAAAGCCATATGTTGCCAAACGTGTTTCTCAACCTGCCTTCCCGAAGAATTTGTTTGCAGTCAGTTGATCTGTCCCCACCCCCTCCTATTTCATAACTGAAACCAGTCATTACTAGTCCTGCAAACAGAACTGTAGTGCTATCTGGATTGGATTCTAGGTGGTGTTGGTAACTGGAGTGGAAGACCGTTGGTATTAAATCCACTGATTAAAATAATTGGGACATTTAGAGCTCCATTGTTCCTCGTTTAGTTTTACTCGGACTGAGCCTCTTGAACAAATCAAGTCTTTCTTGCGTCCTCAGCTTTTCTTTCTTTTCTTTGTAAAAAAACACGAATGCAAAAATAATTTTGGTTGCTTTTTGTTATGCTGTGTGTATTTCACTTATTCACCTTTTTCATTCTCTCAAGTATCTTGTCTAGCCTCAGCAATATAAATGCTTATACCATGCTTATACCCAGACTTGCGATCTGTTTCGAAATCCCTTTTTTCCTCTTTATTTTGTATCAGCTTTCGTTCCGCCAGACCTTTTAATATCTGACTTCCAATGCAGTTTTGTCACCAGAAGGCCCTGTAAAGATTAACCAGTAAAATCAATTTCTCCTTGCATACCTCATCGGGAAATAGTCGTACAAATGCACTGCTAGGTTACGTCTCTCCAAATAATACAACCTTTGCCTGAGACTCCTCGGGATTTAGGCCGTTGTCTCGGGTGAACTATTGATCCGAGAGCTTTTTAGTGACCGTTTACTACTCCACTTTACACACCTCATTGGTATCAGACCTTTATGTTAGGGGTGAGTGACTTCTGAGTGCAGTTATCTATTAAGAATGTTAAATATAATGAATTCTTACCTAAACTCTCTTTAAATACAACTATTACAATAAATAAGTGTTAAATTATTTATCGACAATAGCAACGCTACGATTACAAAGACGCTTAGATAACGAGGGTGAATATAATGGTGATTATTCCAACATGTTTAAAAAAGGCCTGGCTGATGGTAGACAGCTGTCTTTTCTTTTTTTTTCTAACTACAGCAGTTTAAGTATTTCCCTAAAGTAGCTATGTCCTTCAGCCACCTTTAGCTAACTTTACAAGCCTCTTAAATACTCAGGTGTATATTAGTAACCTGCTGCGGTAGGTCAGAATCAGCACATTTTTTTTTAATATGCAGATCTTCTCCAGCTCCAGGTTTGGATTCAGTACAGAGGTAGTGAGTGTTATGCCCGGAGGCGCTTTTGTGCTCGACTAGCTCTGCACCTGCCTTTTGACACTGTCTCTATTGGTTTGAGCTGATGCTGTGTGTGTGTGTGTGTGTGTGTGTGTGTGTGTGTGTGTGTGTGTGCACGCACGTGTTGGTGCAAGTGCAGGAAAAAAAGAAAAAGAGAGACAGGTTTTTCAGGGAGCAAGGAGAACATAGTGGGTGAGGAAGAGGTGAGTTGTTGGGCTTGGGTCTGGGCTGGTAACAGCATGTCTGCTCCTGTAATAGGGCAAGGCACCACTCCCATGGCCTCATTAGTGCCACCCTAATTTATTATCATGGCTTGGAAAAAATACATCACCAAATCAAAATATTTCTTTCTTTTTTAATAAAAGACAAGAAGCTGAAGCGTAATAAGGATTGTCTTGGTTAATTCCAGTTCATTTAGACTGCTGAATCATATCTGCTTAAATTGTGTTATAAAAGCCGGCTTTTCTAAAAGGAAAGGTGGAGCCACTATTAAATCAAACATGTAAATAGTGTAAAGATTAAATGGGCTTTAATGTGTTTGAATTAGAAATGAATATAGCGATAAGGTAGGTGTTTGTATGGGATCGTGTCGCTTTAAACTCTTCATCTCTGTTAGACCCTCCCATTGCTTTATCTTCCTTTCCTGAGCGACATGTATGCACACATCAAATGTTAAATAAGGCCTCAGGGGAAGGGCTAAAGATCACTTCAAGTTCCTTAGTCTCACTGATGGCATGGCTGCTTCAGAAATTGTGAAAGCATCATCTTATCCACGTCCTTTTAGTCGCACAGGTTCTTTTCACCACCCAAATAAAGAGGGAACAAAAGGCTGACCTGTGTGGAACGAGTGCTGTACTTTGATGTGTGTAGAGTGGAGTTGAAATGTGTGCCATTGAGGAGTCGTGTGATGGTTTAACATCGCTGCATGTGGCCCTCTGTTGCTCAGCTTCAGCTGTGTTTTTGTCTGTCTCTGGCTTGTTTTGGCTCTGAGGTAAGACCAGGGAGTGGCACTTATTTCTGTCAAACCTTTTTGCAGGGCAGGAGTTAATCCGGCTAGTGATTTATGCAAGGTGGGGCCTGATGGCTGTGACTGTGGCAGTAAGCAAACACGGCGTTGTGTTTTTTTTCCGTCATTATGATGGAAGCTCTTTCCTGGAAGACCTTACTTAAGAGCTCTACGACATCTGAGTATTGTAGTGCTGTCAGTCAGCCGGGAAGAATCGTTTTAAGTGGAAGGATAACTGGTTTTGGTTAAAAAAAAAATGTTTTTGTCTTCTGATAATTGTCTAAAATTTGGATGCGATATGTTTGGAACGTGAATGTCAGTTTTGGCTGATGTTAATGGGTTGTGTCAACCAAACCAGCCCGTACAGTATCTTGTCTGAACTCGTCGATCATGCTTTTAAAAATCGTCGCAATCAGATTTGATTGTTTCAGCCTGCTGCTTAAGCACACCCTTAGGCATGGACATGTTACGAAATGCCACTGTTTGTCAGATTAGCACTCCACCCCTGAAGGATCTCTCCACCTTGTCTACGTCGTCATGCTTTCAAGCGCTCAGACACTCCAAACAATCGGTAAAATGATGATTGCCTGGAGCAGGGACAGCACTCGCAATGTTACTAAATTCAGTCTTGGGTTAAAATTGCTCCAAACTGACGAGTCGACGCTTAAAAAGCTTAAGCTTCTGCAACAACACACTTGTTAGTCATTGTGATGTTTTTAACAATGTTCACGAGTCTGACTCATGTCCAGCACTGTCATCTCAGCACTCTGTACTGTTTCGGCAGAAAGGGTTGATTAGAGGTTCAGGTCAGGGTTTTGGTAAATGTTTTTAAGTAGGATAATGGAGTTTGCCTGTAAGCAGAAATCTAGTAAAACTTCATAGTTCCTTTGGGTGGATCAGACTTCAAACATGTCGCTTGTTAATTGTCAGGAACTCCGGTGCAGAACTCCTATAGCATATAGCTTATTTCATTAAGCCACTATTGCTAACACCACATTATGGAATGAATTACCAAATTTAAAACGTATCCCTCGAAAAGTCATGATCCTTAGTATTATAAAGTTCTGTCTGGAGAAAATGATATGCCGCAAAGGTTTGACATTCAACAAAAATCTGCAGACTGCATTTCCAGCTCAACACTGCCTACGCTTTAAGGTTATTTCACATTTATATGATCAGCATTCTGATACATTTTTCATCACTAGCCAAATATTGAATGTTTTTGTGCTTGTAGCATCAAATACTGTTTGATTTTAAAAGATAACCTCTTAATCAGACTAGAAAGCTAGAGCTTAAGACATTTTGAGCTTCTTAGAACAATGTTAGAATCATACGCTACGCAATGTGTACTCGAGTAAGTTCACTGTATTTTTTTACTGTTCGAAATCCAAGACGTTTTTTCCTTGATCTTTCATTATTCATGCAAATATTAAACGAGAACATATATAATATCTGTATCTGCAAACACCTCAATTATAGTCAGTTAAGTCTGCTGACCTTCCATCCTTTTAGTTTATTAAAAACATTGCATGTGGTTAGATAAGGTCAGTAATATTTATCGTGAACATTGTTTCACGGCAACAATACTAGCCTCCTGCTGTGCTGTAGACTTTTGGATATTTCGATATAAAAATGTGTAGATGTTTCTAACCCAGACCACATGTAGAACATTTTACCGCTCTTTTCTTCAGCTTACTGAGGCATCAGGTCTCCATAGATTGTGGCTATTGACTGGCCAATTGGATCAATCCTGTGCTTATTCTAGATGGCGATTTGGCCGGCATATAGAACCTAATAACAACCATGTTCTATCTGGGTTTGGAGAAAAACACTACAGCAAGATGTACAACGTTTATACAGCTTAATTTTTATGAAGAGACCAAAAAGAGATCTTCATTAAACATCAGGGTTTGCATTTTAATAGTGTCTGTCTGATCAGATGATGAAATATGGATAGTTTCGATGCCTATGTCTCTTTTTTGGTTTGTAACAGTCCTCTGGCAGTTGATCGTGTGTGTGTGTGTGTGAAACGCGCTTCAACATGTGTTCACACAATTTTTCCTCACAAAGCCTTCTCTTAGATGTGAATATTGGCCATGCATGACACACAGTCCTTATAGCTGTGTGTGGATGTATATATTTGCAGTGAACCATGTTATTTGCTGGTTTTGTGTGTTCACTAAACGGCCGATTTAAAATCACCAAACACGGTTGCAGATGACATGATGAAGAAACATGTAGAGCTTTGTCACCATTGCTAAGCTGGTTTCATGTCTTTTGTTTTGGCTTTCTGTCAAACGTACACACAATCCACTAAAAGTCATGTCAGCAACGGGTTTGTGTGTGTGTGTGAGATCGTGTGTATCTTGAAGCAGTTAACCTTTTTGGTACCTTGTGACACATTAATGCTTACTGAAAACACATGAACCACCACGGAGGGTGCAAGGAGTTATGAAGACGTAGGACATGTTTTGCTTCTCAGCCCATAGTGTTAAATGGTAGGCGGTTAAAAGACCGGGTATTAACATCCTGCTTGTGTGATGTGATCATAAGTACAAGGTCAAATATTTTGTGAGGCATGATGTGAATTATATACAAGTGTCTAGTTTAATGTAATGCACATCACATTCGGCATATTTTTTGTTTTGTTTTTTTTGTTTAGAGATCCAAGCTTGCATTTCAGCTCAGTTTACACAGGTCAGAATAAAAATACTGTTTTGTTCTCACCCCAAAATACCACGATTGAGCTTCTCTAGATTTCGCACAGAATCAGATGGAGATCCTTTGCACAGATGCTCTCAGACTGGTTTGACTTAGTGGATGGTGGTCCATGTGTTCTGCCTGAACAAACCACACCAAGGGTGGAAACTAACGAGGCTTCGAGTCAACCGCTTATGTGAAAACACTCTTGAAGAGTTGACTACGTAACACTTAGCAGTGTTTCTAAGAAAGAAACCAAGAAACACCGAAACCACAACTTCACAGATATTATAACGTTTCTCGGACATTGGGGCTTTTCATTAGCTAGGGGAATAAAAAATAGAGTAGCTTGATGATGATGATTTTATTTTAGCTACAATTTATTTGCATGAGTTTTTGATTGTACTTGGCTGTATTAACGAGTCTAAGTAGGTGGGGTTGTTGTTGTTGTTGTTGTTGTTGTTATTATGATTTATTTATTTTTACTATTTGAGCCAACCGGTTCACGTTCAAGAAGCTCCACCCCTAGGATAAAGTGCGTCTACAAAATGAGTGACAGGAGGCCTGTCTAAACACTTTCTCACCTGTTAATACACTTGAGCTGAGACAATTATTTTTCATCATGTTCAAACTTTCCAGTTTATCTGGACAAATAGGTTAATTAACAAATTAATTATTTAAAGATTCAATAAACAATTTGTTTGTTTGTTTTACAGCTATGGATATTGTAAACGCTGGCACTGGTGATCCGTTATGATATATTTTGTGTTTGTGTTTTATACTATGATGGTGTCACCCAAATGAGGATGGGTTCCCTTCTGAGCCTGGTTCCTCTCAAGGTTTCTTCCTCATATCATCCCAGGGAGTTTTTCCTTGCCACCTTCGCCACAGGCTTGCTCATTAGGAATAAAATAAATCAAGGATTGAATAATTGAATTCAATAATTTAATTTAATAATTTATTTTTCTAGTTATTTAGTTATTTTTTATTTTCATTTTTTTCTCTCCCCTTTCTCAGTTTCTTTTCTTTTGTAAAGCTGCTTTTAGGCAATGTTCATTGTAAAAGGCGCTATACAAAATGAATTGAATTGAATATTTTCTGTAATGCAACAGATCACGAGGAGGCTCCATCAAGTCTTTAATGTTCCCTCACTGACTGATCCCCACTTCCTCCTGTAGCAGGAACTTTTTGATAATTCTGAATCTCAAATGGCTTAGTATCAGATTAGTATCAGTTATTTCTCCTCCCCACATCATGCAATCTCACTCTCAAATTTGCATAATGCAGTATTTGGGACTTGGCTACAGAGGCCAGGAGAGTGGAAAAGAAGCAGGAAAAATTGTAATGATGAACATTTTGTTTTAGCATTTTACTTTTATTTGAGCAAAACAAAAACAGTATTGCATTAAACCTTAGAAATTTGTTATTGCCATTAAACACCAAAGAAACTCCAGAGATGCATTTTATTATTTCATTCATGAAATCTCGTCTCGTTCCAATTCTTCATAATCTACAATTATTTTTAATAACCTAATTGGATGACTAGGGCAGGTGTCCTCAATAACAGGAGCGGTAATTATGAAGTACTGTTTTAATGTCAGTAAGCATCAACCACTCCCTACTGAACCATGCAGTCTGATTTCATGTGGTCAGGTCTGTTCAGTTCACCTGTTGCGTAAAAGAATCAGGTGTGTGTGTGATAAAGATGGATGGTCACATGATCAAGAGGCAGGTGGCTGTGGTGCAGTTTAGATTAAGTTCATTTCATTTTTGTTCCCACCCTCTGCCTGTTAAAAAGCTCTTTGGGTCACAGCTTTAACTATAAATAATAATAGAATAAATAGAAGATAAAAATGTTGGTAGCATCATCTTGGTAGATTCTTGTTGTTTTTGCATCGAATGGTTCTTACCAGCTTTATCACTACCTTGTACTTACCCTTGAGTGCTAACTGTATTGCATACTGTATGTACACAAGATAAGTGAATAAATGAATAAATAAACACTTTCTTTCCTGTCTGCTGCTGTTCTTGTGCTTTACTGGTGTGCAGTACCAGCAGGCCGTATCAGCAGAACTTAAAGCTCTGGGCAGAAGCTCCTACACGCTGTGTGTGGACGGACCCCTCCTCATCCGACAGGCCCTTCACCCTGAGGCATCCAAAAAGGTGAGTGACGATCGTTTATAACGTGCAATGGAAACTAAGAGGATAAACATGGCCATATACAGAGAGGAGAGCTTTATTTTACAGAAAAGAAGGTGTATCAGACAGGAAAACAACACGGTATATGAGTAATACAGAACGGTAGTATTAAAAAAAAAAAAGAGAGAAAAAAACAGTTCTCAAACAAAATGTGGTATTTGTGGGTATTTAGATGGAAATTATTTGCAGATGTGTGAGTTTGCTTACTCATTTCCTGGCCATATCCTGACTTAATGTCATGTTCAGTTTTAAAAATGAACCTGCAAGTTATGTTCTGTAACCTTCTCAGCAGCAGCATGATTTACTGAAAACGTTTTTGTGCTTTCTTGCACCATCAAGTGTGTTCTTGTTCAGAGTGACTAATGAATGCGTTTTCCCCTATAGAATTTGGTCCTGCCAGATTGCTTTTACTCATTTGTGGATTTAAAAAGAGAGTTTCACAAATGCTGTCCCAACGCCGGTCCAGTGAAAGAGCTCACCCTTCCCTCGATGCTCGAATGTATCCTTACTGCAAAGTTGCTTATTGCTGTCTGAAGATACGGTTCCTGACCTCCGTGCCGTTCGTTCCTTAACCCGTGCCGTCAGATTTGTGCCTTCCAGCGGTAAGCGAGCAGAGGGCTGGAGTGAGGGAGCTGAAGAGCATGGTGATGATCATCCAGCACATCCTGGCTGAGCCATACAGTCAGTCCAGTGTTTGCTATTAGTCCTCTTCTATTGTCTATACAGTCTCACTGCAATTAACCTCTATAGTGTTAAATGTTGACGCCAGACATGGCAAACATTTTGGCCTGCTGCTTTTTTGCGTCAGTATTCAGTTTGATACACTCTAATAGAAAGGCACCACCGAGAGCAGTTAATTGTATCTACACCAATAATGTTATTAATACACTTTTGTTCAACATCTGCTCTCAGCGAAAATGTGCGGCATAAGAAGAGGATGTATGGTTAAAAACAGTTTTGCTTTTTAAAATGTCGCCGTGGCAACAAGATCATCATAGGTCAAGTGATTGTACGTAGTTGAAATTAGCCTATGACCTTAGAGATGATCTCTGTCCTAGTCTGTAAAGAAGAACATTTATTGCTTTTTTTGCTACTGATGCGAGCAATAATCTAGCCTGTGTATGTCCCTTTGTGCAAACACAGCAGAATAAATGCATAATTGCAAAAAAAAGTGATACCTTTTGCATTATATCATATTTTCCATAACTTTTAAGGGAGCCTTTGTTCTTTATGCTCTTTTTCTTTTGTAAAAGGGTATCATCTTTAAGTAGGGCTGTTTCCTCTCTCTCTCTCTCTCTCTCTCACACACACACACACACACACACACACACACACACCTGTTTTATATGGCCCATGGTCTGTTGCATGGAGTTTTGATTCAATTTATTAAGCATTTTAACTTGTATTTAGCTCAGTCGTGACCTCTCGTCGTTTCTTAATCACCTCCTCTCACGTTATCCAGGTCACGAATTTTCCTCGTTTGAGACGGTGAAGCACAAGCTTGAATCTGGAGCTTGGTGAGTACAGTATGTTGCTAAAGTAGCATTTCCTCACCCTGGCCCTGGAGGATTAACTCACTCTGGGCTTGTTTGTGAGCTGATGAGGTAGCGTTAGAAGTGTTGAGAAGAGATGAGAAAACATTCAAGTGCCCGGATAAAATAAAAGCATCATAACAGGAATGATCTGAAGCCGTATAGAAAACCGTCTTCACTTTCTGTCCCGCAGCAGTAAGACAGAAGCCGTGGACAGCGAGACCGTGATCAGAGCCCGGGGGTTGCCATGGCAATCTTCAGACCAGGACATCGCTCGCTTCTTTAAGGGCCTTAACATTGCCAAGTAAGAGCATGATTTTAAAGTTGTAGGGTTTAACTCCAATCACTTCTAGATTCAGTGAGAGCTACAGTGTCCGTGTGTGTGTGTGTGTGTGTGTGTGTGTGTGTGTGTGTGTGTGTGTGTGTGTGTGTGTGTGTGTGTGTGTGTGTCAGAGGTGGCGTAGCACTGTGTTTGAATGCTCAGGGTCGCAGGAATGGAGAGGCCCTGGTGCGCTTTATAAACTCCGAACACAGAGACATGGCGCTGGAGCGACACAAACACCACATGGGCAGTAGATACATTGAGGTGAGCTGCTTCCCTCTCCAGTCTCCCACTGCATCAGATCTCCTGCTACAACAAAATCGATCAAAGATATTCAAAACCTGTGTATGTGGTATATGTTACTTCTGTCAAGTAATAATGGCTACACTTTGTGTTAGAGTTATAATACGAACGGCTACTTAAAAATGGTTTCTTTATTTCGTTTTTCCTTGCCCTGCATGGAACAAAAACTTCACTATGAGGTCATGAATATAAGCGTTGTTATAAGTCACTAATAATACACTAGTGTTTCTAGTCACTTTACTTGTAAATATTTGTGGTCATTTTTGTGGTTGCAAAGTGCATGTAATTACATCCTTACGCAGCTTAACTGTGTGTTCTTCACACCCTCACCCAGCTCTATACACACTCTTGCCCACAGGTTGATATATTTTTTTTTTCCTTTTCTGTTTCAGGTGTATAAAGCAACTGGAGAGGAGTTTCTAAAGATTGCTGGAGGTAAGTTGCTTTTATCGAGTGGCTGGTAATGTGTTTTGGAAGTCTTCAATTACGGATGAGACGCGCACACACCCAAACGATAGACACGCTCGCATTTACAGAAAGAACTTCCCTCTGATGCAGCCTCTCTTTCCTGTTTGGGATGAATGAAAGGCTCTTTTGTGAGCCATGTGCCCGTGCTGACTCACGCCATGCAGTTTCAGGAGGAAACTCTACTCTCGTGTCCTAGCCGCCCCCACCTGTGCCTTAGAGAGTGCGGCTTCCCCTGAGACGGAGCACGAGCAGCGGTCACTGAAAAGACCGACTCTGCCCTCTCACACGCAGGGTGTAAAGAGCCAGTGGCAGGCCGAGATATTGGTGTGTGTGTGTGTGTGTGTGTGTGTGTGTGTGTGTGTGTGAGAGAGGAGAAAGTAGATCCCTAGCACATGCACACTTTTCTTTTTTAAGTGCAGCCTCTCAATGGATCTATACTTGTTCTGTCACACATACACACTGTACTTGTACTTTTAGGAAACTATCCAGCTTGTATCGTATTTGTTTTTAGTAAAATTCCAGGTCTTGGATGTAGAGTTCAATTCAAAGGTTTGCAAAAGAAGTCTGATGGCAAAAAGACATTTTGTTCATTAGCATTCACAGGAGCAATTGGTGATTTTATATCACTTCAAAAGTGCGCCAATTCTTCTTTCTGGCAGTGATATGAACATATGCACTTCAATTCCATCGTCTTTTATGTCCTCTTGCCAGGTTTTAGATCCTCCAAGGAATGTATGTGTAATATTCAGTTTGTTTGGTCAGTTTTTGCCCATTTTTTTCCTGATCTCATAATCTTGTTGTATCCAAAATGCTAGAAGTGCTGCACAGACGTCAAATCAAACCTGGAGACCAAAAGGGTCAATGCCTTGATCCTCTCAGTTTCATACTTTGTTTTTTGGATTGGTCAGTTTGGTGCATCTTCCAGCAATGACTAAACTCCTGCTTTCCTTCTTTTCCTTCTTGCTCAGGCACATCGAACGAGGTGGCACAGTTCCTGTCTAAGGAGAATCAGGTGATCATCCGCATGCGGGGTCTGCCTTTTACTGCCACACAACAGGATGTGCTGGGCTTCCTGGGCCCCGAGAGCCCTGTGACAGATGGCACAGAGGGGCTGCTCTTCGTTAAGTATCCTGATGGAAGGCCCACGGGGGATGCCTTTGTGCTGTTTGCCTGTGAGGAATATGCCCAGAACGCTCTGAAAAAGCATAAACAGATTCTAGGGAAGCGGTACATCGAGCTGTTCCGCAGTACAGCTGCAGAGGTCCAGCAGGTCAGCGCAGCAAGAATTCATCTAGAGCTCTCGTGCTTTTTTTTTTTTTTTCTCTTTTCTGACAATTACTGGTTATTCATTTTGGTTATAACATGTTTTTTGTGTCTCAGGTGCTGAACCGTTACATGTCCACTCCACTGATATCGACACTTCCTCCTCCTCCTTCCATGCTTCCTGTTCCTGTGCTGGCTGCTCCTCCCTTCATCACCACCGGCAGCACGAGGGACTGTGTGCGGCTGCGTGGTTTGCCGTACACTGCCACCATCGAGGACATCCTGGAGTTTATGGGAGAGCACACCATAGACATTAAACCCCACGGTGTTCATATGGTGCTCAATCAGCAGGTGAGAGGAAATGATGATGCTTGATCTTGTATAACTAATGCAAATTTTTACAGAAATTTTGAACAATAGAGATGACATCTCAGGTTTTTACCTTTCAGGATATTTTCTGATTACTTGTAATGCTTTTAAATATTCAAAACCACATTTTTGTGGCTGTACCTGTCTTGAATCTAATGTACAGAGTATTTCAGATTTGTTTCCCAAAAATGGCAAATATAGGTAATATTGTTTTCACTATATATCCCTTCTTTATATATATTTTTTTGTTAATTATACTGTCTTATAATTTTGACTTGTATTAATTATTATTTTAATATTATCCTTTCCTTTTTATTTATTTATTTATTGAAGATTTGGTACCTAAACTGCATATTCTATGGTTTTAAAGCTCAATTTAAGCCTAGTGGATTTATTCATTACTTCTATCTCCTGACTGAGAAGGAAACTGTCATTCTTGTGAACTTTCAATGTTAAACTCCAGTCAGGAATTCAATGTTACAGCTAAGCGCTTTTTAACCCGTCACCTTTCCGTTCGTTTCGAAGGGTCGTCCATCCGGTGATGCTTTCATTCAGATGAAAGCATCTGATCGTGCCTTTATGGTGGCACAGAAGTGTCACAAGAAGATGATGAAGGATCGTTATGTAGAGGTGTTCCAGTGCTCCACTGAAGAGATGAGCTTTGTGCTGATGGGAGGGACTCTGAACCGTAGTGGCTTGTCCCCTCCTCCATGCAAACTGCCCTGTAAGTACATTGCCTGTGCTTTTGATTAACTAATCAATTAACCGTGAATGTCCATTTATTTAAAACACAGAACAAGGGAGATTTGTTTGGGGCTTTGGAATGATGATTAGTGAAGCTGGTTTGGGAAGTGTCCTAGTGTTCAACTTCGGGTTTTAGTTTCAGCATCAGTAGATGAACTTGTAATAGTTTGAGTAAACATGGTAGCAATCCCCTCTTCCCCTAGATTGTGTAGTGGTTAGAAAATGTTTGCATGAACCATAATAATCTGATCATTGTCTGAATATGGGCAGTTACCAGAGTACTAGTGGTGTATTTGATGAGAGAGCTGTTTCCAGGATTTGGAGAAATTTATACTGATACCAAATTATCATAACAGAATATCTGATGAACAGCTGAATAGCAAGTTCATAAAGTATACGTGTATTCAGTGTGCTCCTCCTTGGCAGTATGGTGGTTGGGATTTAAAAATAAAACAAGTTCGTGCGTTTGCTGCTGTTCCCTTCATTGTCACTAGGCTCTCGGGTATTGTCTTCTTGCAAAGAAAGCTATGGTGTATAATAATGGGACGTCCTGTACGACTTCTCGAGTTAGCCTTTGATCGCAGCACTCTGTCCCGATGTACACTTTTGTCTGAGCAACACACACAGCCTGTTCGGCAGGTCCCAGTGTTAGATTGTCCTTAACGCCTATCAGCACGGACTTTAAAGATTAGATTTCAGTTTATCTTGTAGCTAGCAATGTGAGCACGTATGGTCCTGCTGAAAGGTGCAAGATTTAAAGTCCTGGGCTTAAAGCAATAGTAGAAGCTCCCTGCTTTGTTCAGAGTTGATTCCTAATTAACGTCATCAGAGAGACAGACCGAGTTGGCCTTTATATTCACAAGCTGCATGACAGGAGGGACTGGTTATGGTTCCTGGGTTGGAAGAGGGAACGGTGTAATGTACATGACCTTCACTTGTTCTGTAAGTGTGTGTACACACCCCATAGGTGGTGAGCAGGCCCTTCCTGCATGCCACCGTTGGCTGTTTGCATATAAATATGTGTTGAGTATCTTTTTGACCTACTGAAGGACACACTTTTAACTATAGCACAGGTGTCTCACTTACCAACCTGCTTTGTTTTCCCCCCTCATGGGCTAGGTTTTGGTGTCATGCTTCATTTACTTGCTACATTCTGCGTTGCCGTAATGAGCTCTGTGACAGTTTTACCATCACTCACAAACACTCTGTTTCCTCCCCGTCCCCTCAGGCCTCTCACCACCGACCTACGCCGCATTTCCAGCTCCAGCTGCTATGCTTTCCACCGAGGCAGCCCTGTATCAGCCCCCCCTGCTGGCCACTCCGAGAACTCCACAGGCCCCTACACACAGCCCTGCTCCAGCACTTGCATACTATTCCCCTCAGCCCCAGCTGTATATGAACATGAACATGAACTACACTGCGTATTACCCCAGGTATCAGCTCATACTACTTTTCCCATGACACAGAAGAATGGGAAATGCCATGACTTGTACGATGGAGTCTGAAAAGATTAGCTTAATACTGAGTATCAGTATAAATCCGTTATTTATTCAGTTTAGAAACAGATTTATTTATAAGCCAATATTCAGTCGTGTGTATAGATCTTTCACTATATTGATATTTCAGTGAAACCTGTTTGTCGTTACCTATAAATTTTTACCCTCTCGCGTTCTTTTGCTCTCAGTCCTCCAGTGTCCCCATCCACAATGAGTTACTTTGCGGCACCTCCAGGCTCGATAGCAGCTCAGCTTGCTCCTGCGACTCTGCCTCAGCACGGTGCTCTGGTGCGCATGCAGGGACTGCCTTATAACGCTGGGGTTAAAGACATCCTCAGCTTCTTCCAGGGTTACCAGGTAAGAGGCTTTTAGCATAGCATGATCGCAAAATAATGGTCACACACTGACATATACAGAGTTAAGCTGTGCAGCTTGTTTGTCCTCTCAATGATGCTGCCTTTCTTATACACGCATGCACTTATAGAAAAGATGTACAGATATAATGCTTGTATATTCACTGAATTTTACAGTGGAACCTCGGCATATGAATGCCCTCCCTTATGAATTTTTTGCTTTAATAATTACAATTTTGCAAGAAATTTGCATCGGCATACGAAGCATTTTTGCCATATGAATGAACCGAACCGAATGCTGGCTAAGTTGTGCATACGTCCGAGCAAACTTGGTGTCAGTGGAAAGCCAAGTGAATCCAATCCAAAGCAAGTTTACGGATTTCATGAATTTTGTTTTTAGTCGGTGAAAGCTGGCTCAAAAGAGTCAACCCACGATACCAATGTTGCCTTCGGCATGTGTTCAAAAGCTAGGTGATTTTTCGGGTGTTTTATTGTTGAGAGATCGGTGGTGTGGGTGGTCTGTTTTATTTTTAGCCCAAGCTTGGTGGCACGACTTCCTGTGAGGACCCTTGACATGGAATGCTTGGTTTGGTTCAGTTCTTTGTAAGCAGCCATACAGCTTCGTATTGGGAATATTGCTAATATTTTTGGGTGGCTGGAACGGATTATTTGCATTCACGTTATTTCTTATGGGAAAATTAGATTCGTAATACAAATTTTCGCCTTAAGAACTCGTCTCCAGAACGGATTACATTCATATACCGAGGTTCCGCTGTACTTTTTATTTAGCAAAAGTGTTAATTCTATATTTTCCAGTTTATTACATACACCTAACTGTAACAGATACAGTGTAGGCAGTGTATATGGTTCCCAATTAAGCTCACTGGACAAAAAATAGCCGCATTTCTGCCCTAATACTTGATTAAAGTCGTTCTTAATCCTCGTGTTTGTGATCATTTTTAGTCATTGTGTAGAGATTTAATAACAAACATTTTTCACAAGAAGATTTATAAAGATCTACCAGCCAGAGGAAAGGGAAAAAATTTGAGACGACGTTAGAAAGAAACATAGAGTGGAACCCACTTCGAAAAGGGAACCCGTGGTCCTCAGCGTGAAGCTGAATAGAGAGATTATAAATCATTACTCTATTCTATATCAGTACTGTAGAGTCAGAACAGTGGGAATCTGAGATGAAAACAGGATGTGATCTTTGTGATTAAAGCATCAGTTCTCTAATCATCACATCCACTCGGCTAGTTTATAGCCTGTGTCTCTCCTCACCCACTGTTAAACAATCCCACAGTAAATCAAATGAATGAAATAAATCATGAACAACTGCGTAATCGTTCTGCTTAGCTGTTGTGCTTCATGTCAAGAAAATCTGCTTTTATGCCGCATTATATTTATCCAGATGCTCAACCTGTTGGAGGTTACAAGTAGTTTTTGTCCAGTGAGCATTATTTATTTATTTATTTATTTATTTATTTATTTATTTATTTATCATCTCTATTCAACTTTGTGGCATTAATTTGTAGCCAGATATCTGAAATACAGAGCGAGGTGAGCATATTTTGTATGCATAAAATCTCTTCTACATACGGGTCATATTAATTAACGCTCCATTGCCGTGTCCATTTTTTGCTTCTTTCCTTCTTCTTATTGGCTGACATCGAAGTAGGCGGAGTCTTCAACTGATGGTATGAACTTCAGCCGTAAGGAGCAGGGTGGACAAGGGGGTTGATTTTGAGGGGGAAATAACTGGCTGGTGCTTTTATGTTGGGATTGTGGTGTTTGTGTGCTTTTTCATCCTGGTAACGTAGCAGGGTGAAAGTAAATGGAACTGATGTGCCACATTAGTTTCATTCCCAAGACCTAAGCTAAAAGGTGAGGGTGTGTTCAGAGCTAGCGCACGCTGTGGAACAAACTGCTCTCTGCTCGGGTCTCGGCTATCCAAGAGCCAGAGATCACAATTGGGGGGGAAAAAGTGAATACAGCTTTTGACACCTGGCTGAACCACTGAAATGAAACGCTGCCCGCTCACCCTCCAAATATGTGCTTTTAGCTGCTCAGATGGAGCTTGTGTGTGTGTGTGTGTGTGTGTGTGTCTTTGGGAAGAATGTTTCCTTTGGGTGGGATTTTTTTTTTGTTCCTTTTTTCTCTCCATACTTATGTACGTGTGGCTCAGTTGGAAGCGGAAATTGAGTTTTGTGTGTGCATGTGTGTTTAGATTTAGTTTTGCTGTGCTTCTGTGGAAAAGATTTGATTTTTCAGGATCTATTTCAGGAAGTGTGACTTTTTTTTTTTTTGTCTGTGATTTATTATTATTTTTTTCCTCCCAGGCAGAATCGCAAGCTGACGACCAAAAAAAAAAATTACACCACCAATTACTTGAACAGAGATTAAACTGATCTGTGTAGTTTTCCTTCACAGTTAGGAAGCTAATTCACTAGCATGTGGTGTTTCTAATGCTAGAACGGATCATCGCTCATTTCTATAGGAGAAGGAAGAATGTGCACAGTCATAATAAGCATCTTCCTCCTCAGAAAGATAAGATGATGCTCACTTATTCTGTTCCGAATACCATAAACTGCCGAAATCATCTGATTCAGATTTATCAAGATGAATTTGGTGCGAAAAGAAATGATCGACAACCAGATGTTCGTCAGTATTTTTTTTCCTATTCATATTAATTATCTTGTCCTAAGGTAAAGTTTGTGTTTGAAGCTAGTTCTAGACAAATTACCAGTTTAAATGTTGATATTTATCTTTGTGTGGTTCTTTTTATTTTTTAA
The DNA here is from genome assembly GCF_019097595.1 of Hemibagrus wyckioides. Classification (NCBI taxonomy): domain Eukaryota; kingdom Metazoa; phylum Chordata; class Actinopteri; order Siluriformes; family Bagridae; genus Hemibagrus; species Hemibagrus wyckioides. The sequence goes on along the minus strand of NC_080736.1, from coordinate 6,106,260 downwards.
ACAGTGTTTATTTTTGATATTGGGGTTTTGGACAAACTAAGTTCACTAGTAAATGTGTGTAGTAGGGGGCGGATTCAGGATTAAAAGTACTGCACAATTGTATTAACTGATTGGCCATGATGTAGTGGGGTGTGTGTGATGAGGCTGTGCCACTGACTATGGGCTGTTGTGCTGTAGTACGCTCCTGAGGACTACAGCAGTGTGATGGGAATGAGCGATCAGGCCCGTGCTCTGGTCCAGCCCAAAGAGTGGCTCTGCCTGTAGGGGGCGCTCCTCCAGGTAAGGCCTCCCATAGCTCCAGATGTGCATGGACTAAATCAGGGCTTACTTAACTCCAGTCATCCGGACCTCCAGCCCTGCACAGCTTGAAGATTTCCCTCGTCCCATCCCAACACGTGCATTTACAGGCTTAAACATTCGCCGGTCATTTCAGATGAGGTGTTTGAACAGCAGTGAAAGCTTCAAGCTGTGCAGAGCTACCGGTTATGACTGGAGTTCAGAAGCCGTGGATTTTCCTGATTTTACAGGTTTTCCAGCCGTCTTCATACTTTCCTTTCTTGACTTTCTCCTGATGTCTAACCCCGAGTACGACTAATTCCTCTGTACACTCTGATATCTGATCGACAGCCCTGCTCTCGGGTTCGGACGCTTTGTAGAGGCAGTGACATCAGCCTTTCTTTCTGTTCTGGGATTTTTAACTGGATCTTTGCCATCCTCACTAACCCAAACTGCTTTATCATTCTCTCCATAGGATAGAGCTTTGTTTTGAAAATGTTCCGAACAGCAAATCTAACTTCCTGTGGGTCGCTTTATGCTCGTATTTTTCTTTCTTTCTATGACCAGGGTTGCAGTTTCTGAACCGAAATCAAGCTTTTGTGGTTTAAATCTCTAACCTACACAATATAAGCTCAGTGTGACCGGATATATTTGTGCGTTTAATTCTTTCCTAGCTCCAGGCGGACTCCGTGCTCGTCTTGTATAACCTGAGTGGCCAGCGGAGCGGGGAGGCGCTAGTCACCTTCCCCAGCGAGGAGGCAGCGAGGCGCGCTGTGGCCGAGCGCTCCAACCTTCCCCTCTCTGGCCACCCTGTCCGCCTGATGTGCTGCGAATGAGGTAAACACTCACCACTTGAAGCCGACTCCAGGAACGAGCGAGGTCTGCACTTCACCAGGATAACCTCTGCCTCCTCCCGATACTGGTCTTATCCAGGCACACTGGGAGCCTTTCCTCAATTTCTAACATGCTACTGCTGGTGGAGGTGCTAGCATGGTGGAAATACCTGAACTCTATGTACATATGTATTTATACATCAAATACAATGCCTTGTGTATAAATCAGTGTGGAGAATTGATGATAGATAGATATATATGTTCTTAGTTGTGGTGTTCATGCAGAATAGCCTAAATGTTAAATCCCTTTTGCTTTTCCTGTGGGAGAAATCCCACACTGAGGATTCACTGTGTTTTTACTCAAAGACAGTGCAATATACAAAGGCTAAGCCATACAGCCTGCATGTGTGACGCAAGAAAGGAATTAAAAAAAAAAACTACTGACACTTGTTTAATGCCACTACTGAATGTTTCTAAAACGCCAATCTAAGCCTCATCTTAGTGACTGCTGCATGGAAGATTATTTTTGTCATTGTAATTCATATTAATTATTGTGTAACAGACAAGACCGGGACCGTGTGTCCCTTCATCTGCTCGAACTTCTTAGTTTAACCCGAATCCAGAACAGAGCCGTTTTATTTAATGTGAGAAACAAGCCGTTGTGCTTTTGTCTGATCTGTGCGCTTTCCTTTTCGCAGCCTTTATTACTAAGAAAAGATGTATATTTTTTGCTTTCCTAATCTATCTAATGTGACTAGAGAGGCCTTCAGTCATCATAGTGCCTTAATAACTATTTGTGCCATTATTACATGAGCCAGAGTTCAATACCTACTGTAAAACGCTCAGCAAGCTTCTCTGGCACTTGGGCATTTAGGATTATTATTTTTTTTAAACCAAGTTTGAAGATAACCTTTATGTAACAGTTATATGTAAACAATAAAATATCATTCTGAAAAAATCTCAGACCTGATTTACTCTTTTTATACACCAAGTTGCATAAGTATTGGTTCATAGAAGGGATGAGCTTTGTTTTGTTTTTTTTAAAGGTTATACTTCAAGTGAATGTTTACAAGTGCAACTGTTTTGGGGGAAACTTTACAGAGATCTTGTATCATGAACATATATACTTTCGGCTTAAAATGATTCTTTTATGCCATATTTACTTACGAAATATTGTAAAGCAAATAGCGCTCTTCTGCCATCTTGTGTTCGAGACCTGTCATTACAACACGTTTGGGAAACGTAGTGTGTGTGTGGGGAGAGAAGACTGCTTAAATTTTAGATTACTTCAACATATTTTATATTACCTGTATTACTTATTATATACACAGACTAGGCATAACATTATGACTACCTGCCTAATATTGTGTTGGTCTCCAATTTTTGCTGCCAAAACAGCCCTTGACCCATCATGCACTGTGTATTCTGACCCCTTTCTATCAGAACCAGCATTAACATCTTCAGCAATTTGAGCAACAGTAGGTCATCTGTTAGATTTGACCACACGGGCCAGCCTTCATTCCTCACGTGCATCAATGAGCCTTGACCGCCCATGACCCTGTCGCCGGTTCACCACTGTTCCTTCCTTGGACCACTTTTGATAGCTACTGACCACTGCAGACCGGGAACACCCCACAAGAGCTGCAGTTTTGGAGATGCTCTGATCCAGTGGTCTAGCCATCACAATTTGCCCCTTCGTCAAACTCGCTCAAATCCTTACGCTTGCCCATTTTTCCTGCTTCTCAAACATCAACTTTGAGGACAAAATATTCACTTGCTGCCTAATATATCCCACCCACTAACAGGTGCCATGATGAGATAATCGGTGTTATTCACGTCACCTGTCAGTGGTCATAATGTTATGCCTGATCGGTGTATTAAGATAAAGTTAAATATATTACTTTAAATATATAAAGTATATATATATAAAATATATAAATATATTAACACAGAGTATCATCTAAAAAAGGTACATCCTTTTTAAAGTGCTGAAATATTTGCAAATAGTGTGAAATTATCAGCAGTGTCACTGCCAGTTTTGTTTTGTTTAAAAAAGCAGTAAGTTTCATTTTATTTATTTTTTTTTTTTTTACTAAATGAGCGTTTTTTATTTGGTGTCCAATTTCAATATTTTTTTTTTCATAATATAATAAAATAAATAAATGACCAATACTAACATATTTTTGCACATTACCTCATTGTCTTGTACCTTCAAATTCTTGTTTCTGCACATTACTTATTTCTTATACCTTTAAATTTCTAGTACTTAGTATTTTTTTAATAGTTTGTTTGTTATATATTTTTTGTTATATTTTGTACCCTTACATTCTAGTATTTACTATATTTTGTTATATTCCTATTTTATTATTATTTATTTATTATTATGGTTGTGGATACTGCTGGAAGTTTCCCATAGGGATCGATCGATCTATCGATCTATCTATCTGTGTTTCTTCATGAAAATTCTTGATATATAACAATAATTAAAATGAGATCTTATGCATCGTTAGTGTAGAATACACACAAGTTGTTTTTTTTTTTCCCACTGAAAGAAAAGTAACTGGTCCGCTTCTGTGTCCATCTTTTTATTGATACACTACATCAGAAGAGCCTACAATGCAAGTTTATTCCCTTTGGATAATTTCAAAAAAAGCACTGCAGTCTTAAAAATTACAAAAAAAAAAAGAAAAAAAAATGTTTAAAATACAAAATTTACATGAAATGACAATACAAGGCTCTGTAAACAGCAGCAAAACCTGTATTTCCCTTTTATTTTACAAAACGTTGTTATTTATATATATATATATATATAATTTCCCCCCAACTTTCGGAATGACATCCATCTTTTATTTTTTTCTCAAAAGTATCAAAAATAGTTTTAGAGTCTATGTTTGTCATCTGTCTGTATAACAGGAACACATTGTTCGGTCTTTGGTTTGAAGAACAGGGCAAAAGTAGATGCTTGTTTTTTTCCGCTTTTGTCCTCCTTCTACAGATTTAGTTTTAAAAGCTATTCCTAAATCAAAAATCTGTGAATCAAATACAAGTAGTTTAAGGCGTTCCTACTGATAGTTTAGATCTGATAGTTTAAATTAAATAGTCAAAAGTGGCATTGATGTCACCGGGTAAACACACACACACACACACACACACACATGTATATACAAGAGCTGGCTAACAAACATCTGAATTTTTTATTTTTTTGGATTTCTTGAGCTGACGTGTTGCTGTCTGTCTTTGCATAGCCTAAATGCATCCATCCGTGTGCCTTCTCACTGCTGATACTGGAAAGGAAAAGAAAGAAAGAAACAAAACAGTTCTCTACAAATGTTAAGATGCTTACAGAGACACTTTAGCCTTCTACAAAGCAGGCACACACACACACACACAGCTCTGACATGGAGAAAAAGATATCTGGCATTATACTGTTCTACACTTAATCTGCTCTACAGCATCTACATCTAGAGGCATCAAGGTTTTCGTTTTTTTTCTCTCAATAGTTTATTTTGTCAAAAGGCAACAGGCAGGTTTTTAGTGCATAGCAAATTTTCTTTCCAATTTTTTTTTTTTTTTTTTTTTTTTTTTTTAAAAGTTTTCAATTTTTAACAAACCGTCATGAATACAGCCGTCTCATCCACTCAGACATGAAAAACTAAATAGCTGTACCAGTTTCTGGAAAATAGAAAAAATATACACACAAGTTATTACTGTCTGTCTTTTTTTTTTTTTTTTTTTTTAAGGCAGGGATATCCAATACAAATTCTTCACAGATTTCATTCTTTCAAACCCTCAATCTACACAGTTACACTAAAAACGCATTTCTTTACAGAAAGATAGCACCCAATTCTCACCATCAACCGATTCCTGGAGAAAAAAAAGAAGAAGCTTTCAAGCATTATCCGACATTCTTGTCCTGCTTCTGTAAGTAACCTCAAACACTGATTTCATTTGGTTCCCATGGAAAAATAAAAAAAAAAGGATCCATCATCTTGATCTAGAATGCTTTGTACACAATCTAGCTTTTTTTTGGGGATGGGTTGGTGGTGAAATTGATTTATTAATGAATTTATTTGTTAATTGAAAAAAGTTTTGTATAACTTTACATCCTGCGACATTGAGCTGCTGATTGTCACAATGCAGTTTGGCTGCTTTCACACTCCGGGTTTTTTTTTTTTTTTTTTTTTTTCCTTCAGCACGTTTTGAGATCTATGTAGAAGAAAATGTGACTGCTTCATAGACAACTAAACATTTTAATGTCCCTTTCAGAGACATGGAGAGCTGGTAGCCTTGTGAAATGTAAGGAGACATCTCAACACAAGGAGATATCGAGCTGATTCCGTGGGGATGTGCTCCGAGACTCGAGCAGCCACGGAAATGGCCGAGCACTCGCGGAAATGGCCGAGCACTCAAGGAAAAATCGCCAGATATGCGCCATTAATTTAATTTTTGAAATTCGGAAGCCTCTCTGATTGGTAGATCACGCGGATCTAGATAAAAGTGATCAAATCGTTGTAGTAATGTCAATTAGTCTTAAATGAGCAGGTTCGTAACTAAAACGAAACCTTCAGTTGCCGCAAGCCTCTCTTCAATTAGCTGCCATTTCTTTAATTGAACAGTCATTAAGCATCGACAACTGCAGCAGCAGTGAAGCCGGGAGGCAGAACTCTGGAACAGAGCGAGAAAACCGGGAACAAACATTTCCCTGATTGGGAACTGGGTCACAAAATACCTTGGGTCGGCAAAAAAGGGCGCCTATGAATCCCACCATTTCTCAAGAGTATCAGGAAGACCTGCTTGTGGCACCTGGGCGATGGAATGAACTTCCCTTAGGATGGCCGAAAAGCAGAGTCACTTCTACAGACCCAAAATCTTCCTGAAATGCTTAACTATTCTTCCTGTATTTCATCCCAACAATTTTTTTTTTTAGACTTATGGCATTCCGAGTACATGATCTAGTGAACCGGTATTCATTATATTCATTGATAAAAAGTACTTCTGAGAGTCGCTACAGATAAAGATACCTGCTAAATGGCGTACATTTGTGCAAAGGTAATGGAGAAAATAGGACCACGCTTGCTGAGTTGTTCTGAGCCAATCGTTTCGATTTGTTGCCTTATGACGTCACAACCGATTTGCATAGAATTGATAAAATTGTGACGTCATTATGTCGGTTGCCATTGGCGCTGAAACTGTAGCTCCATGTTGCAGACGTACATAGAAAATGTCTGCTAGGATAAACTTATGGTTATAGTTTTGCTGTAGCAAAAAAAAAAAAAAAAAAAATCCCGTACAGTCTGAAAGCAGCATTTTTTTAACCACGACAACATGGCCACCATATTGAACATATGTGCATGGTTTCTCCTATATCTGAGCGTGATTGTCACTTGAAAGGCACACGGGAGTATCAGCTAACACACCGACAATACGACAACTTCGATTGGACTTTCTACAGTGGTATGGATTTTTCTGTATGGAGTACAGATACTACTCGATGGGTGTATTGCGTTTGAAAATGTTACACGCTTTTGCTGCACACTAGAACTTGAAATGCAAAACACGCAAACTTGAACTGTGTCCTCGGCACAGAATTCAGCTTTATGAAGAAGAAAATATAGAAAAAAAAAAACAACAACAGAACAATATAACGTCTCTATTAAAAGCTTTTTTTTTTTTTTTTCAGTCAATCCAAGCTGCTAGGCTTATAAGGCATTTGTTCAACCTGAAGAGGAAAAAGGGCGATCGTTCATGAAAATAAAAAGACTCTAGAAAAGTGTGGAATGTTGCATATCATTAACACATCAGCAGCTTGTCCTCCAGAGGGCGCTGCTGAGATAACGCTGATTTCAAGAGGCAGCATCAACGATGATCCAAAGACCTCTTGAATTCCATTTTCCATCCAATCGGACCCAAACTCCAGAGCAAAGCATCTACATATATTATGCTACATTTGGTCTGTGTGATTTTCTTTTGTATTGCATATTCATACTGGGCTGCATAGATTGCTCTTTTCATTAGATGGCTGATCCAAAACAAAACAAAAAGCGCCTGAGAACTACTGCGAGAGAAGAAGCTGAGGGAGAGAGAAAGAGATGAACTGTTCACTGTGTTTATTATCTGTAGCCACATTATCCAGCGTGTTTTGGTTTGATCGTTTCGTCTTCCGCCGAATATCTTCTTTATAACTTGGTTTGTGAATGCTGTGATGCTTGGCTGGTTGTACGAATGTCAGCATCAGTAGATCTTCTCTGTCTGGCTGGGTCTGGTCTCGTTTGAAAGGATGCGAGTGGATGGAAGCGCTGTGTCTGTCTGCGTCTCTCGAGTCCAGAGCTCGCCGGGACCCGCAGACATGCTGCCGTACAGTTGAGAGCAGCGGGCACGGGGCTACGAGTGACCCAGCGTGCTTGAGGGTCCATGAACCCCTGGAGCCTGAGACATGTCTCTGCCGATGATCTCGTTTACTGCAACAGAAGGGAAAAACCACAGTGTGAACACAGTATAATTAGAGAGTAGAAACTGCTTGACTTCAGGACTGCTAGATGTTGGATGGGGTTGATATCAGATTATCATATTAAATTTTATATTAAAAGACCCATGACTTAACATCTGACATCATTATATTAGTGACACACTCAGAGGAAAGGGCATTCTGCCCTCTTGCACCTACATGACCTCACAAACACCTCTGACTGGCTCGGGTCATTGTGATGGACAGTGCAAATTCTTTCTGTCTCTGGAGCCCTTTTCTACACGCCTTCTTCATGCAAGATTTTTAGTTTGTTTGCCTCCATCGTGTTCACTACCAAATATATTCCTATTCATGAACTCTACTTTTCAGTCTTAACCTTAGTATAGTAAATATGTTTAAAAACAAGGACAAATTTAAGATTTCACTGAATTCAGATTAAATGTGTTCGAGCTTCAGAATGGGAAAACATAAGGATGCTTCCATGAAAGTGTGTGTTTTGTTACCAGTATATTTAAAGAAGTGTACTAAAAGAATTTTACTAACTAATATGTCTGTGTGGGTTAAAGTAAAAAATATAAGTGATATTTAATGATAAAATGTAGTGAAGTGAAATTTTATTTACTCTGGGTTGATGACACATTCCCAAATTTCCACCATCAAGGGGTGTCAGAAGTCTGATTTTATAATTACGTAAAGATTTCAGCCATAGTTAGGAATAGAAGACCAATCAAACGATCAGAGACCAAATGATTAGACTCACTAAAAAGCAGGCACTTCCATCTACAGTGAGTGCAGTGTAATGCCTTCACCAGCAGAGATCAGTGTTGAGCCACGCTGTTACGTGTGCCAGTGACGCGTGGTAGACCAATACCACACTCTTAAAAGCAGACGGAAAGACAGAGAGGTAGAAAAGAAAAGCCTAAACAAACCCGAGGCTTCTGTATATGACGCACTCGCTGCAAATGGAAAGTCAGGCAGAACTATTCCATTCAGCGGTTCCATTCTATGCAGCAGCATAGCCACAAGCTGTCCGGCTGTAATGTGTACATTTTTGTGTGAGAGTGTCAAGGATGGCAAATTTGATCACATCACGTAGTCATATATAAGCGTCATGCTTTTAACAGGCTTGGTGTGTGCACGACTCATTTCCTACCATCTCGCCATTTTGAATATCATAAAAGAAAGATATATGTATATATATATATATATATATATAAATCATAAAACATATGTTCCCGAGCAGCATTGGAGTGAGTGGAGTAATTACCTTGGCAGACTGGATGACAGATATTAAATAAATAAATCAGCATGTAGCCCAACATGGGGTCAGTTTTTTGGCAGGACTCACACCAAGGCCTCATTGTTACAGTGAAACCGAAGCCATTTTCCGCCAAATGTTCGATTGGCCGAGCCAACCTTCTCCGCATGCTATTGGCCGACCGACGTCACCACACGTCCCCACTGTCTCAGACCCAGCGGGTTGATCAGTGGGTGTCTTATCAAGACTACAGACACACAGTCAATCAGCACTTTAACTGCACAATAACCACTTCTCCATTATCACAGACAGAAGGACAGGTAGACAAGCAAGCCGGATCGAAAGGACCTGAAGAGCTCCACAGTAGACAGATTAAAAATAAGTGGCACTAACTTTTAAACTTGTTAAGACTCAAACAACCACAGCCACATGTTTTTAAACCCGCTCTGAATATGAGCTTCACAGCAAAGATAAGCTCTGTTTCAAAGAGCTCTTTTACCGGTCCCACCCTTAAAGCCACAGGTTCGATCTCTGTGACTTTGATGATATAATAAAGTCTTTAAAAAGAGGCATAATGACAACAAATGGGGAGGCTGAAGACAAAGGTCACATCAGGGTTTTTTTTTTTTTTTACTTTGGGAAATCCTCACAGAATTGGGATCATTCAGAGAAGCTCTGAGAGCGCGATGAAAATCTGGATTTTAAAAGTATTTAAAAGAAATGAACAGAAAGCTTTAGAAAGGAAAAGTTCAAGATTCTGCACCTGTTCATTATTTAAGCAAATTTGTGATTATGATCACATTAGATTTTCCTTTTCCTGAAGCGCTCTGATGGATTAATCATCAGTTTTTACACCCACGCCTTCAGTCCGTCTCTGCTCAAGCACACATCGCCATTAAAGCCAAACGGGGTTGTACTAAATACTAAGAAATTTTGCAATTCATGTAAACATTTCAACTTTTTACACAAGTAGTTGCTGAGATGATCATTTGTAATGGAGAACTCTGTATTAACGAGAACGAAGAATAGACTAGTTGTCTTCTAATTTCGGGCCCCACTGTGTGTCTTTCCCTGGTTTTGGAAAATCTATAAAATACCCAAGAGGCTATTTAAAAATAAGTAGGACGGAGGGAGGAATGCGTTCAGAGAAAAGCTTCAAGTGAATCTGTACACGTTAAACTTCACTTTACCGAACGAACGCTCGAAGCGCATCAGAAACTTGTCTTTAACCTGTGTTTCAGAAACCTTCTAAATGTCAAAGGTTGCTTAATTTAGTGGTGTTCAGATGTACAGGATGTGTTTTTATTTTAGACTTTCATCTTATTGTTGGTGGGTGTTGTTCCCCCCGTTTTTTGTAGAGGTTAACAACTTCTTAAAAAATGCCGGGCCGCTGCCTCAGATCATCCTGTTCGTGTAGGCGTGCGTCTTCCTCTGGTAACAGAGCTCACACGTACAGGCCTGCAGCAGGACGACCTGTCAAGACTTCTGCTAAATGTGTGTCTGTCTCCTAAACTCATACACACACACACACACATGCATACACCTCTCTGTACCCAAGCAAAAGGAATGGCGTGCACACAGAGGCAACTCAGCACTTTCGGAGATGTGGGAGTTGCGAGCAGGGCGTGGGAGCTGTACAAACCACACGCATGGATTTTAGGTCTAGATGAGTGGGTGCAATAACGCTGCAGTCCATGGGAGAGTACAGCATCCTTTACAAATTCATAGACAGAGTACTGAACGCAAAGAAGCAAAACAACGTTCCAACTGATATTTCACCCTAAAACTCTCCACACTAATATATACATCAGCTATGAATAACTGACACATTCATCGCATTTACTACTGAAGTTACACCGCTGTACACTGTGTAAACATTTACGGTCTTAACGGCACTTCTACGAAGCTAAGATGACATCAAAATGAAAGAAATGGCACGGATTTCTACACCTATAAAAAAAATGACTATTAAAATGACCCAAATCTACATCTAGCATCTTCTTAGAAACCAAGACGAGGCTTTTTCAGCAGCTACAATTAGAAAGACTTTCTTATTAACGTTTTTTTTTTAATAGTAAAGTAAACTTTTTCTGAAACTCGAACTGTTCGATAAAAAGAAGTTTCCTTTTATTTTTTTTTAAACAATGATAGAAAAATAAACATCTATCAGAAATTTGTATAAAATATTTTTGGTGCCTTTTCGATGTTTGCAGAGTTATATGTGATAGGATGATTTCATAGTTTTATTTAGGGTTTCATAAAATAAATGCTCAATAATGAAATAATTGAAATATTTAAAATTATTTAAAAAAAATATGTACAAAATATTAACCTTCTTTTGTGCATCAAAAATGCACAAAAAGTGTTTAAATAAAAATCTGTTAACAAAGAGGGTGGGAAATAATGACAAATACAAAAAAAAACAAAACAAACAAAACAAAACTCAAAATAAAGCTTGCATGACAAAAACATTTTGCCAATACAAACTAAATATGTTTGCATCAATGTCTATACTTATACATATTTAAGTGAATTTATTATATATATAATCATCATATTTATTCTATATAGATTATTATAAGTCATTATGAGGTTTAAAATTTTGAAAAAATAAAGTTAAAAAAGGTAAAAAATGTATACGTTTTATAAAATAAAATAAAAATGTTTTGAAAAAAAAAAGTTAATAAATAAATAAATAAAATTAAATAAAAAAGAGTAAAAAGGAGAGAGTGTGGCACAGAAATCTGTCACCCCGGAGGATCGCAGCGCAGAGGAAGAGGGTTTGAGGCTTAATTTGCATTTTTCTTCATTTTGATCACTGATAAGCTACGCTAAGATAAAAATGCTAAAATAAATATTAAAAGAGTACAATAGTGTTATAGATCATCTGTTCTACAGATCCAGGTCATCTTGGTCAATCAGGTGGAACATTAAGTAGTAAAACAGAATAGAGGGTGAAGCTGTGAAAGGTTCAGTATTTTCAAATAATCCTCTCTAAATAAACATGAAATGTAACTGAGAATGAATCCATTTATCTCTTAATCTTATGAATCTACTAGTGTGTTAAAAATGAAGTGTTTTAGAGTCACTCGCTGTGGAGCAGCTGCTGAATCAGAGACATGATTCAGACATGATTTGAAATGGGTCAGTTGGAAAGAGTAAGTCTGAAAGTCTTACTTTAATGAAAAGGAAATACTGCTCTGTGCCCAAAGACAAGCTTTCATCCTCTCACTTTTTCCTTTCTTTAAACACAAACAGCTCGCTTTCCTTCTGAGGACCTTCAATTTACATCATCATTATTATTATTATTATTATTATTATTAATGAATGCTACACTTATAACTAAAATCAAACTCTAACCATTAGTCAAACCAAACCATTTGTCTTTCACTTTCTTTCTTTCTTTCTTTCTTTCTTTCTTTCTTTCTTTCTTTCTTTCTTTCTTTCTTTCTTTCTTTCTTTCTTTCTTTCTTTTCATCTGTCTGAGTTTTTGTTTGTTTGTTTGTTTTTCTTTCTTTCTTTCTTTCTTTCTTTCTTTCTTTCTTTCTTTCTTTCTTTCTTTCTTTCTTTCTTTCTTTCTTTCTTTCTTTCTTTCTTTCCATTTGTCAGTTTTTCTTTCTTTCTTTCTCCCCCCCTTATTAATTACTTACTTGTCTGCATCTTTCTTTCTTTCTTTCTTTCTTTCTTTCTTTCTTTTTTTCTTTCTTTCTTTCTTTCTTTCTTTCTCCCCCCCCCTTATTAATTACTTACTTGTCTGCATCTTTCTCCCCCCCCCTTATTAATTACTTACTTGTTGTCCCCACAAGCTGTCAGATATTCCCACCCTTTCTTTCTTTCTTTCTTTCTTTCTTTCTTTCTTTCTTTCTTTCTTTCTTTCTTTCTTTCTTTCTTTCTTTCTTTCTTTCCTTATTTTCATTTGTCTGCATCTTTCTTTCTTTCTTTCTTTCCTTATTTTCATTTGTCTGCATCTTTCTTTTCTTTCTTTCTTTCTTTCTTTCTTTTCATTTGTCTGCATCTTTCTTTCTTTCTTTCTCCCCCCCCTTATTAATTACTTACTTGTCTGCATCCCCCCCCCTTATTAATTACTTACTTGTCTGCATCTTTCTTTCTTTCTTTCTTTCTTTCTTTCTTTCTTTCCTTATTTTCATTTGTCTGCATCTTTCTTTCTTTCTTTCTTTCTTTCTTTCTTTCTTTCTTTCTTTCTTTCTCCCTTTCTCCCCCCCCTTATGAATTACTTACTTGACTGCACCCCCCCCCCCCTTATTAATTACTTACTTGTTGTCCCCACAAGCTGTCAGATATTCCCACCCTTTCTTTCTTTCTTTCTTTCTTTCTTTCTTTCTTTCTTTCTTTCTTTCCTTATTTTCATTTGTCTGCATCTTTCTTTCTTTCTTTCTTTCTTTCTTTCTTTCCTTATTTTCATTTGTCTGCATCTTTCTTTCTTTCTTTCTCCCCCCTTATTAATTACTTACTTCTAATTAATAAACAAGCTGTCAGATATTCCCACCCTTGTGTGCTCGTTTCAGCCCTCAGTACAAACCCAGACTAAAATGGTTCAGTAGTCTGATCCTGATACCAAACCTCTACATGTTGGGAGGTGTACTGGCTCAGGGTCACCCAGTTAAAGTGCACAGTTATGATATTACACTGAGGACACACAGCCTGCACATTTGAATGACTCAGTCAAATACGGGAAGTTGGTGTTCTGCTGCAATGCTGAAGGATGTCAGAATACATCTCAGCAATTGCTTTCCCCACATGTAAGAAAGCATGATTCATCTACAGTTTCTCTCACACATACCACCCAGCTTTAAGTCACTCTCAGAAAAAGGGGATCCTCTTTGGAGGACTGCAGGGGGACACCCCTATTTTGCAAATACATACAGTAATACCGAACACACTCAATACACATGCAACCAGACTGAAACCTGTAAAGCAGGCGATAAATGACAGCCCGAGACCTGGGCCGCTCTGGATGTGAATCAGTGGACGGATGTGTGAGTGACTGCATTGGCTGCCAAGGGTGAGTGACACTTCATCTGAGCGGCACTGACCACTAAGATGGCTTCTTCGGGGGCTACAATCATGCGGCACAACCTGATGAGCGTGAGAAGGGGGAATTTATGACTAAGAGTTAACAGTAATGCTCTTGCAGGTAGAATTTGAACGAAATTCAGTACCACTTCTATCAATGAGATAACTGTGGAGATATCAGTTACAATTAAATGCTCTATAATTAATGGTTCCATTTTATGATTAATCATTTAGTTATGTTTATTTAATGGCTTAACAGCTTGACAGGCACATTATACTTTCTCTAAAAAATATATATAAATAGGATACTCAGCTGTACCTTTTCATGTCAGTAGGGTTGTACCATCATCCTCTGAACCTTTAGTGTGTATGTGTAGCTTTTACCCGGAAATGTTTATGTTGTATACTTTTAAAACATGGCTGAGTGATTAAGGGGTTAAATTATTTCACAAAATGCTTTATGAAACCATTGTAGATCTTGTAATATATTTATATAAGTTTTTAAATAATTATAAAATGACTGGAAGCAGCTGATAAAAACAGCCTTTAGTATAATAAAAAAGAAAAAAAATATTTTTCTTTTCTTTATTTATTTTTTTACATTTTTTTATTTATTAAAATTAATTACATTTATTATTATTATTATTATTATTATTATTATTATTATTATTATTATTTCTAACTGTTTTTTTCCCACTCCAATACTACAGTTTTGCTAGAGGTTACTTAGCAAAGCAACTTATTCTGCTATACGCTGTGTATTTTAGAAATATCTTCAAGATATAAATTTTTTTTTTGTCATACCACGCAACCCTATTTAAAGTACCCTAAAAGCTAATTAAAGCTACGATTACATACCATAAGTCATTTTTATTAAAAGCTACACTACATCATTATGACCAAGTAAATCATACATGCTAAAAATACACAAGATGTTCCCATGATGTCACGGCTGCAGTGACAAGGACCGGCACGTTGAGGTACTTTTATTTTTCCCCCTGAAACAGCGACATAAGAGAAGATAAGATAGTAGTGTATAATAACTGTGAGGTCACGAGCACAGTTCTCAAGAGATCATAAAACAAAAAATAGAAAAAGTGCCATCGAGAGAAATAAAAAGAGGCGAATGTTAATTCCGGGTGGAAGGAAGTGCAGGTTGATGTGTATTTAGTAGTTAGTTGAGTTCATCAGTGCATTTCCCATCTCATGGTCCAGGAAGTGATTCTGTGTAGAAGTGTAAACTGGCCTTACCTTGTACCCCAGCACCAGCACTGAGTCCCCTGCTTGGGTCACATCAGAGTCTCGAAAATTAAATATGATAATAAAGCAGCGAATGAGAACTGACTCATTCGAGGAGTCATAGTGTGAAGCGCGTTTTGATTCTTTTACACACACGGGCTGGTGCTGTATTAAGCCATCCTCCAATTGCTCAAAAAGCACATGACTTTCACATGACCTTGGGATTTCATTTGCATAAAACTTCTACTTTATTAATAACCTGCGCAAACAAAAAATAGGCTCGGCCGAGCAAACAACGTCTACACAGCAAAGAAACGCAAAGACAAAGTGAATCAGTTTCCTGCCAATAGCGCATCACGGACATCTCGGCAAAAACTAGTCATTACGAGCTTAAAGTTAAAGAAAATTCCCATTTCAGACATTTATTTATTAGAGCTTAAAATAAAAGTCTAGAAATAATGGTATATATATATCTATCTATATCTATCTATCTATCTATCTATCTATCTATCTATCTATATATATATATATATATATATATATATATATATATATATATATATATATATATATATATATATAGATAGATAGATAGATATATATATATATATATATATATATATATATAGAGAGAGAGAGAGAGAGAGAGAGAGAGCATGACTGTAGACAATGCTACGTTCTTAATCCACCAAAACCTCAATAGTACACAGTGAAAGCTGCTGCGTGCAAAGATGACGGAAAAAGTCTTATTTAATATCTGATATCACAGCTGGTTCTTAATAAGCCGTGTTTAGCCGCAACCTCTGGATTTTCCTCCACGCACTCTCCATTTCCTGTTTTGTTTTAGTGATTCAGTGGTTGACAAGGGGCAACAAATTCTATGACGCATCATATTTGCACCCTACGTACGGTATTAAAGCCCGAGTAATAGTAATAGCAAGCACAATAGACATGACTGTAAAATAGTTAAGTAGTGGCTTTAACGTTTAACGCTAAAAACAGTCTGTCTTGTATAAAGCTTTCACTTTAATGTTAAAAATCCATGAACAGTCCTTCGGTGGCCAAAAACAGTCCGGGTTCCGGTGGCCCAACAGACGTGATTTTATTTACTTAAGGTTCAAACAGCTGACTGTTTAATAATACTGTATAATAAAAAACTAGTAAATGTGTAGTGAGGGATTTTTTGGTGGAAGTTGAAGCTTCTGGTTTTGATACTCAGAACTGAAACCCATGCAGCCTTTGCACAAAAACACACCGGATTTCCTCCTCCGAGGTGTTATTTCAGTTAACGCTGCAGGAATGTTGGGAGAACTTCATTGACCTCACCTTTAAAATGACAAATGATTCATTACAGGCTGCACATGAAAGCAGAAAACAAATCATGACGCTAACTGGCCTCGCCCTATTTATGCAAGCTGCTAATTAGGGGAACAAAGATAAAGCAATAATAATAGTTTATTGTTATTACTACATAAGCACTGGGCTTCCCCCACAATGACATTATAACTGATCTGATCAGTGAGCTGAACCTGTCTTTCTTGTAAAACAGAGTTTTCAAGATTCTCTAGACCACAGGCATGACATTGTTTGCAGCTGAGAGAACTTAGATCACACACACACACACACACACGTGTCCATAAGGCAAGACTTACTTATCTGTGATGTAGCTCATGACAGAGCTGCAAGTGACTGTCCTTTAACAAAACACTCAGATTTTGTGATTCATTAGAGCTGGAGATAACGCTGATGATCATGAGGATGATGATGATGAGGAGGAGGAGGAGGATGATAGTATCGTGATTTTTTCCTATTCTGCATCATAATGCAGTTTATTCAGCATCAAATCCATGATGCACAGATTAATAACCTGATAACTAGCAATACACAGCCGTCTTTATAGTGCACAAAAAACTGTGTGTGTGTGTCTGAGTGTGTGTGTGTTTTAGGTAAACAGTAGTAATGTATGACCCCAAAAAAAAAGGCCCAGTGGCTATTATTAACCCAGACCAGCTCATGCTGAGGAGGCAGCTGCACTTTACACCAACTAAAGAGCAAATAAAACAGAACACACTCTTCTCCCCACACTCACAAAAGAAAACCCGAACAACAAAATCTTAGTGGGGGCCGGCAAAAATGCCCCCATATGTCTGACATCCCTCTTTCTCTCAGGAATTCTTTCACAGTTTCACACGTGAAGAAACGTAGGCCAAGGGCTGTGTGTGTGTGATTGAGAACACGTTTCAGCCTACGTAAAAATATGCCGGTTGTCTTGCGCAGGTTAGGTGATGAGAATAATTAAACACAAGGTGACAAGACGTATGTCTGAGAGGATGAAGATAAAAGGAAGAGAGCAAAGAAAAGAAAAGAGGAGAGAAAAAAAATGACCTAGCATACGCTGCTCCTTCTGTTCACAGCGTCATCCAACTCCATGAGAGTAAATAAGGCAGCCTTATGTCCTTGTAACGAGCACACACACGCACACACAGTCTGCTTATGTAGATGGTAAGTGTGCTTATGTGTGTGTATGGTTCCCTGCTTTCTGTCCATCTGTCCATCACTTTTTAACTCCTCCCTCCTTACCTTCTGCAAAGAGACTCTAAACCTTTGTACACACACACACACACACACACACACATTACTATCCTGGTGAGCACTTTCCATTGCTATACTAGACCTAAACCTAAACTTAACCTCAGTAACAAAACAAACAAACAACCAAAGCCAAAACTGTTTCACATTTTTTAATAAGGATCAGCCACCACTGGGTCAAAACCAGTAGATATTTCTGTCCTTACTGGGACATTAGTTTCTCACAAAGCCCTTACAGTCTTATCTGTTTGCACTACCAGTCAAAATGACACACCTGATTAGATCCTGTTTTAAACCGGACTGGGGCAAAAGCAGCCATGGTGTTCGAAATGTGTGAGACTTAAAATAAAAATAAATGAATAAAAATAAAAATAATCGAACCTTATAAAGCTGCGTGAGAGAATCCTAAAAGCTGATAAAAAACAAAATGTGACCATTGTGAGAATTTCAAATAGCCAATTTTTGTATTTGAACACAGCATAATTCCACATGAGTCACTTGTTTATTTCCCCCAAAAGACAGAAAATACTAAAAAAAAAAAAGAAGACAAAACCCTTTTGAGTGGCGCTGTACAGATATGTGTATATAAATGTGCCAACACCAAGTGAGACTCAAGCATGCACAAAATGTGCAAAAGCAGACGCGCTCACGTACACATAATAACCCACCAGACCTCCTTTACCAAATACACACCCACACACACCCACCAACTTCTCTGTCTTCCTGTACACAAGCCAGTACAGACTCCCATGGCAGTGTGAGCTGGCACAACCTGATGCCATCATGCTACAGGGAACAGATTATCTCCACATGTTCCACCAACATGGTGCTTGAAAACCAGTACACTTAGCGCTTACAACTGCGACACACACACATACACACACACACAGGTATCTAAAATTCACAATATGTCCTGATTATACAGAGCACTACACTGAGTCAACCTTTAATCTTATTTATTTAAATGTTCATAGATACTTAAATACAATTTTAATCCGTCTTACACTTTATTTTATGCCCAAAGCTGTGTCTAAATATATATATATATGTTTACCAATACACTTATACCACAGTGCTGCTGAATGCTTGAATCTGATTGGTCAGATGCCATTCAGCAGTTTTTCCTGTAGTTCCAGCAACAAGGTTTATATTAATCCTCTCCTTCTAATCCATGATCATTCATAATAAACCTAGTTACAATTTCCACAGCCAAAGTGCTGCATAAACTGCTTTAAAAAAAAAAGCGCGTGTAATCACTGACGGTGAAAGTTTCTGTATGAACATGTTTATTTAACATTTAAGGAAGGAGTCTCCAGTTTTAGAGCTTTGTAACAGTCAGAGGTAAAGCTGTAACTTTATATTTTCGGGACAGGAGAGGGAAAAATGACAGACAGTTTCTGAGGAAAGAGTGCACATCTGTGTATTCCTGATACAACACAAATGACTATTGAATTGTTTTGCTATTATTCCATCACGTGATAATAATAAAATTTGCTAAATATTAAATGTATTTAAAAAAAGGGAAAAAAAATAAAAATAAATAATATATATATATAATATATATAAATATTATTTAAAATTTTTAAAATAAATATTATTTATAATTAAATATTTTTTAATAAATTAAATATTTATATGTTATATATATAAATAATAAATAAATCCGGTCTAAAAGGATAATAATAATAATAAAAAAAACCTTGGTTCATGTTGTTACACAATATTCCCTTTGAGGTGATGTCAATTAAATTAATTGGTTTACTCTAAAAGTCAATAATATTAATAGTAAACATAAAAAATAAGGAAACCAGCTGACAGTTTATTAGTTACATACAATGAAGGTTTCCTGAGTGATAATTTTGCAATTTAGAACTTTGTTTCTCCCATTATATGTAATTTGCCATATAAATAAAGAAGTGAAATTTTTAAAACAAAATGAAACAAGCGAAACAAGTTATGTAAATGTTTATGCATATTACCAAATAAACTGCTTTCACTAAAAAAAAAAAAATAAAAAAAAAAATGCTTCTTTCACCCACAACCCAAATGAAACCCTAGTTTCCCCAATGTGGTGCTTGGACCCCTTATGGTCTACATTTCTGCCCTCTTCCCCTTCAAAAATACACCAAAACCAGGTGTTTATAGTATTCTTGGTAACTTGGTTTAGTCGTGTTATGACAGCGCAAAAGTGTGGACCATCCAATGTGGCTAAAAAAAAAAAAAAAAAACCTGCTTGAGCAGCGGCACTGTTCTAGTAAAATGTGATGAATAAAATGGAAGTGGTAAAGATCATTTTAAACAGGGGAAAACTCTGATTAAGAACACAACCTGAAGTTGATCTGAATAATACAAAAAGTCTTTGTGTTCCCCTAACGAAAGTCACAAATGCGTCAGTATAGCAACCGTAAAACTGTGATTCATGACAGAGAGAGAGAGAGAGAGAGAGAGAGAGAGAGAGAGAGAGAGAGGCAATGCAAAAGAGACCATGAGAGACCCAGGTGGTTGGGGAAGTCGAGGAAGAGAAAAATAGATAAGGAGATATACATGAGAGAGCAAAAGAAACAGAACACAGAGCGAGAGAGAGAGAGAGAGAGAGAGAGAGAGAGAGAGAGAGACTGATACGCTGAATTCATCTCACTGATTGAAGCTGTGGTCTATTTCCAGAGCCGCTCTGACCTCCTTAAAGTCGAAACAGATCACAGGACAGCTTCAGAAAAAGCATTACATGGACAGAAATCTACACAACGCTATTTATAGCCAAAAGACTCTGTGTTTATGTGTGTGCCTGGGCCTGTGCCTAAAGATGGAGGGATGATGAAGTGCCTCCAGAAAGCAGCAAGAAAAAAATCATCTGGCTTCTCAGAGTGGGGTTTCTGATGAATAGGCTGGAGGTTTATCATTTTATAATTATTTTTTAATAACATTACAAGTGTTATGCTTAATATTTTTAGCTAGCAGAGTTACAGGACTAGCTGACCTGTATTAGTGTAATAAGTATACCCAGTACATAAGTGTCAACTATCTGGCTGATCGAGCACAAATTATGTCAATGTTTTGTAACTCTATTGGCATACAAAAGGGTTTCTGCGTTTCAGCATAATGTAAATGTTTTGAATTCTGTGTTTGGAAAATGCATACACTCACTTTCCAGTTTATTACACCTACACGTTCAGTCAACATGCCGTTTTCCAATTAGCCGATCGTGTGGCAGCAGAACAATGCATACAATCATGCAGATACAGGTCAAGAGCTTGAGGTAATGTTTACATCAGAATGAAGAACAGGAAGGTGGCTTTGATCGTGGCATGGATGCTGGTGTCAGATGGGCTGAATTGAGTGTTTTAGAAACTGTTGATCTCTATGCTACGGTTAAAAACAACTGAGATCATACTTTTGCTTGATACTGATATACAACGTTAACTAAAGCTCTTGACCTAGATGGGCATTATTTTATGTATCATGCCCCTGCTACATGATTGGCTGACTGGAAAACTGTTAAAACTGTTGTGTTTATGACAGGATTTCTTTCTTCTTATTTCTTTCTTTTTAACGCCCTTGTTTTACACTGTACAGGGTTTCTGAATGGAGTCAGTGGGAATAAGTTGAGTAAAACACGTCAGTCAGAATACGTAGAGCAAAAGCCACAGAAACATGATGACAAAAACAGCGGCTGAGAAAATGCTTAGAGCGTGAACATGTATAACAAAATATGTGTCGTGAATAATAAAATGAAATATTATCTAGTTGCACCCTGATTGATTCCTGACATTTTTCAGACACCCTGTATTTAAATTTGATGACATTGTGTGTGTTTGGCACCACTGTGTCTGGAGGTCTGGATCGATTATAAAACCGTGTTTAACAGCTACACGAGTCTCATATCTCTCTCTCTCTTTCTCACATACACACAAAGACGGTTGCTGTTTAACACACTTCTGTCTGCCTGAACACCTCATTACAAAACTTGCATGACATGAAATGTAAATAATAAATCATGAATTACATTTTTAGCTCTCAGAACCTCAATTTGCATACTCCAGAAAAGGCTACTTTACGCTTCGACTGCACATAATAAAGTGCTAACACACAGACTATTTGGCTCTAGCGCATTACGTTATGCAATGCTGACTATGTGCACCAACAACAAACAAGCAACTCTGATGAGTCAAATAGCTGAAGCATGTTTGAATGAACTCGAAACCACTCCCTGTTTCTTCCCTTCCCCTCTCTATGAAGCTAAACGCCTGCTCTAATAAGTCCCATAATAAAGCTAATGAGGATTAGCTATGAATGATAGTGCTTGTTACAGAGATTGTTTATTGCATTAGGAATTTACTGACCAGCTGGTCCGCAAGAGCCTTAGGGACCCATACGCAACATACGAGCACAAGCAGTCGTGCACATGCACAGAGATTTCATTACCAGGACTGTCAATCATATATCAGTTCTCATCAATGTCCAGTTTATGAAGGAGTAAAAAATTAGCCTCTGCTATTTCCTTCTGTGCTCTGGCAAGATTAATTAACACCCATCAGCCCAACTGATGTGGGGCTACTGACAGAATAAAGCAAGTTTACATTACAATGAATTATTAGATATTCAAAATGAAGGGAAATACAGTCTCTCTACATGGAAGCAGTGCTGATCCTGGTTTGATTCTGCCAAGTCATAGATAAAAATGAGAAGAATGGAAGAGAAGCTAAAATGAGGCCTGTTTTAGGTATTAAACCATGTTACACATGTCCAGATTTTTTAATTTATCAGACCAGTAACACATTACCATCTTCTCCTAAATGTAGGTACAAGGTATATTCTTAATGTACACAGTACACCACCAAATAAACACTGTAAAGGAAATTTCCCCCTTGAACTTGTCCATGTTTTGTAAAGTTACAACCAGGATGTGAAATGTTTTCTTGCTCTTTTTGCCCTGAATTTTTCTATTCAATTCCACTCAGATTTAGTGGACTGAACCCTTCATAAAGCTGGCACATGTTTGTCCTCCCTGCACTAAAAGAAAAAGACAGAATAGTATAAATGCACCAGCACTCACCATCATCCAGTGTAATATCCTGCAGGCCTATAGAGCGGAACGTGAGTTCTCTGTCCTCTGGTTCTTGCTTGATGTTCAGCCTCTCTCTCTCGCTGGTAAACGGGCCTTGTTGTGGTGCCAGTGGATGCACCATGGGTCCTGGGGTGGGAATCCCTGTCATGACGGGGCTGTTGGCTTGGGGTGAGGGCTGGGCACCCAGAGGGCTGCTGGTGGGAGAAGACGAGGTGGGTGACTGGTACGGCAGTGAGTGCAGCTGAGGAGAAGATGGACCCGAGTGGGGCAGGGGTACCATTCGGGCAGGTGCATTGGAGGGCGTCGGGCACGAGGCTGAACGTTGCCCGACTGGATGGTAGCTGAGCGGGCGCTGGAGCGGCATTCCAGGTTGACCGAGGGAATGGGTCGGTGAGGTCACCTGAGCTGGGGTGGCACAGTGATAGCCCAGAGAATGGAGTTGAGGAGAAGAGTGGCTGGGGCTTGAGGGGCCAGTTCCAGAGGCAGGAGCTGAAACTTGTGAGCCATACACCATGCCCATTCCCAAAGGGTGGCACCCGGCTGGCTCCGGTTGGAAGGGCACACGCTCGTAGGCCTGAGAGCTG
This sequence comes from Hemibagrus wyckioides, assembly GCF_019097595.1. Classification (NCBI taxonomy): domain Eukaryota; kingdom Metazoa; phylum Chordata; class Actinopteri; order Siluriformes; family Bagridae; genus Hemibagrus; species Hemibagrus wyckioides. The sequence continues at coordinate 6,082,916 of NC_080736.1, read as the reverse complement.
GCTCCAGGTAGACTGGCTTGGCCATTAAAGGGTAGGTTGTGCTGAAGAGGAGGGTAGGTTGGCCTGGAGGGGGGCACATTGCCTGGATGGAAGGGCATCTGGCATTCGGGAGGTGGGTGAAGACCTCGGGCCTGGAGGTGAGGCAGGTGAGAAAAGGTAGGTGAGTGAAGAGGAGCACAGGGTGTCTGGAGAGGGTGCATGGAGGGTGCCAGGCCATGTGGGGAGCCTGGCAGAAGCCCATCCTGTGAATGTGAGTGGTCTGGGGAGGACAGGACCGGAGAACGAACCAGACCAACAGCATGTGCATGGGGCATGGGCATCGGCGGCACGGTAGGGGGGTCCAAGTCGTCTCGGTGCTCCTGTTTAACCAGGACTGGGAAAAAGAGACAGAGAAAGAGAGAGAAAGAAAGAGAGTGAGATAAAGATAGTTGAACTGTACCAACTTCAGTTCAAAATATAATATGTAGTTTACATTTTGTTTAGTTTAGAAGAGCTCTGTTTGTCTTCTGTACATGCAAACTTGCAAAAAGCACAGAGCAAGCTTATATGGCTAGAAGGTTGCCGTAGTCATCAAGTCCAACACTGGTCCATATGCAGACAAGCCGTCCCAAAAAACAGATGCCACATAGTGATCAGTAACCCATTTTCCAATCTGGCGTTTTCTTCATCCTCATGCGGGGGGATATTTTTACCCAGGGCCCGCTCTGAGAGAGCATATGGTGCCTGTTTTGAGTGCCACATAAACTAGTGTCAGGTTCGAAAGAGGCACTGGGCTCTGTGCCCTATAGCAATGCTCCAAATAGGAGCACAAATCCAGTTTACTGCCTCTCTAATGCTAAAAGGCTGTAACACTGGATCACTGGTACACAAGTTCACTATGCTAATGAGAAAATGCATGTAGTTGTTCGTGTGCATGTGTGTGCGTACTAAGCCCACCTTCTGCGTCACACCCTAAAGCCTCTTTACCCAGATAGGCATAACCCTCCAACCCTAACCAAAGCTGGCTGCTGCCATGACAACTACAAGCCACCACGGCTCACTCTGAGCTTTTACTGCCCAACACTGACACCTGATTGGTTGAGGCTAGGCGGGTTAGTGAGGAAAACAGGAAGTCTGCTTTCGAGTGGGCGGTTTGTGGAACGGGGGAGTAGGCGGGAGGCTGGGCCTCTCTCACTTTCTTTCTTTCTTTATCTGTATCTGCCTCTCTCTCTCTCTCCTGTGGTGCATAGTTAGGTTAGATAGTGTGCGACAGGGAGAAAGAATGAGGCGCACGTGTGATTAAATTACGCCAACGCTGTTTCTCGGTTTGAGTCAGCTTGGGAAAATAATAACAAAGCAATATACTGCCGGAGTATATTCGCACGCAGACAGAAGACTTCATTAACGCTTAACTCTGTCAACTGCTGTTGCTCTAATATCCTAGTGCTCTAGCTTTAACAGAAACCAGGACAATATAATAGAAAATATATATATTATAATATCTAGACTTTCTTAGATATCAAACCGAAATCTGTTGCAAATCACTAACCAACTTACGACCTATGTTACTCACAGAGCAGATGCAACAGGGTGGATCAAGAGCCTTGGCATTCTTTGACTCAACATATGCTTGCATTATTATTACATGCCTGCTGAAGAGCTTCACTGTGATCCCTAACGAGACCCAAGTATAAAATCTTACAATGTATTTTTAAAGTCACAATGTCAAACATACAGCCTGATATGAATGAGTTGTTTTAATATCTTAAATGTGAAGTGGTTAACAGGTGCATGACGGTTAGCAGGAGAAACCAGACAACAAACCACACACAAAGATGCGACAGGGAGACGCTACAACAGCCTGAGAAAGGCCATGTGTCCTTTCACGTTAAGGAAATCAGACGTTTCTGATCTGTTACGACCGTTTAATTTATAGATATGGGAAGGCGGTAGGTAAGTTTTTCACATCATGACAAAACACTTACAATAATCAAATTCACTATATTTTGGTACTGGAAAAAGTAAAGCTCTGTGCAAGTTAGTGTAATAACAGCAGATAGAATGTGTGTGTGATGTACCTGACAGGTAGGTGAATCGTTGTGATTGGCTCCTTTTCCGCTTCCCGTTGCACACGTAGAACTGTACCTGCGCTGCCGAGCTGATGCTCTTGCTGTGGTACGGTGGAACTTCCACTACAAGGCTTGACTAAACATACATTCAACACAAGAAGTCTGTTATTTTTTAAGAAATTCAGAGTAAAGAAAAAGATTTTCTTTTTATCTTAAAGGTTAGTCTTTTCTTTTAGGTTAATTTTGGCTTTTTGATCATTTTATTTTTCTCATTTGCCAGTGAGGAAAATATTCCTATTAATAATTCATTTAATAAAATAATGGAATACATAAATAAATAATTTAATTTTAATCTTAAATTTTAAAAAATTAAATTAAATTAAAAAATAAAAATAAAATGTCTGTGCTTTGAGAAGTCAGATGATGCCACAGCTTGGAGGATTTTTTGAAATTTATTACATATCCTTTTTAGCTGTGATTATATCCAGTTTTTAGCATGTTTCAAAGTATGTATCGTTAACATTTATGAAAGCATTTCTTTATTGTGCCATTCATCTGTCAGTCGTTTTTAAAGTCTGATTCAATGTTATCTTAGCCAGTATTGATTCTCATACCCATTATTATTATTATTTTTTATTGGCATGATGGCATTTTTTAAAATACACAATTAAAGAAACATCACTTGACTCACCCCTTGACTCTTCTCCCGAATGATCTTGGCTTCCACCTCCCAGTGTGGTCGTCCATCTGAGAAAAGAAAAACAAGACAGTAAAGTTTCAGTGCTCAGCTCTTATATCTCAACTGGATAATTTACCATCATGTTTGATATTTTTTACTAAATTCTTTTTAATTTAAGCTCAAGTTATTTGCCTTACTCACATTTAACTCACATTGTTACATGTGGTTTAAGAATCAAAACATCTGATCATACTGAATATAAACCAGGCTCCATATAATGCCTTGTTAACAAAAAAGGAAAAGAAAAATTGTATTTGCGTTCAAGTCTGTTTCTTGAGGGAACAGAGTTGATTCGCTTGAATTGTTCAGCATTTCGGCTCTGCGCTAGAAAGAAAGACCGTGCTAACTACAATAACAAATGTCATATCAATTACTTCCATGAACGGGGAACCAGTTCAAAGGCTCAAATGACATTATGAAAGTGATTTCCTCTGGACTTCTCCAGAGCCTTGTCACTTAATAGAAACGTCAACCTCACTTTGTTAAGATCCACAGGGAGGACTTCAGGAAACCTCAAAAGCTGGGGAAAGCAAGGGATTTTTAATTCATTCCTGGGACTATAAAGGGCTAACGATGTGATTTAAACAGCCCCCCCTAGTGCCTGTGGCGAGCCTTTCTTCAGGTATTAAAAAGTAATCAGTGTCTGAAACGTCCTGCTGATTCTCTTTCCTGGGAAGAGTTATAGAGTGGCAAAGTGGAACAATGTGGTTTGTATTAAAATGGTCAAATGTGCACCCAGCCAGCACTCTGGAGGGATTTGGAAACATGTTGCGTTTTTCCTATTGCACTCTCAAATAATGAACCGGCTTGCTGTAAGAGCCAATCAGGGCGGAGCATGACGAGTCTAGGAGTCTGAGTAGGACTGGCTGCGCTGCCTGAAACGTGTTTAACTTTGTCTTCCTCTTTAAGTTCTGTTTGATGTGGGAGGGTGTTAGCGTAACAGGTGCATATTGTAGAGAGTAAATTTGTTGGTGATACTGATGTGCACTAGTTTTGTGTGTGTGTGTGTGTGTGTGTGTGTGTGCGAGAGAGAGATTCCCAGAAAATATTTCCCAAAACACTGGTCCTGTTTCAGCCCCATCTTTTTAATCTACAACACATCTACAGCTGTAGCTTTACCAGACAGTCTATAACAAACAGCTATAAGCCTGTTAATTCCTGTTTACTGTTTCCTTACTGCCTTTACTAAAGCTAACCACACTCAAAGGAACAATTCTGGTAATCCTCGCTCCTATGAGAATGCAGTGAAAGTCAAAGTGAGGCCTAGCTACTGCACTCTCCGTCAAAAGGCTCTTTGCTAATCCCTCAATGACCTTGGATGCCTTTGATAGTGGGAAACATATTTTTGCCGCACATGTTGACATTCAACACACAGCGGAGTGGGCCCCACAGGCACTGAAGGGAGGCAAGCACGAGCATGAACCAAAATACAGAGGCTCTGGGACATGTACACCATCACAACCCTTCCCTCCAGATACACTGGTGTTGAGCTCTAATAAATTCTGCAGCTCTCGGTGCAAAATAATCATCATACAGGATATCCTGTTAGTGAATGTTTGTTTTAATTGTATGCATTTTTCTGTTCATTCACAGTCTATTGTTTACAATCAACAGCTTGAGGAGGAACGACAGACAATGTGCAAAAATAACCAACACGATCAGTCTCATTCAATGTCAAGATTCAATAAGTCTCACAATTCAATTAGATATAATCTGTGAGCTATGAGTAGGGCCTACAACTGAAATCCTGATCTCTTCTTTGTGCTTTTTTTCAGCTCAAAGTGGACCCTAAGACCAAGGCTTTTTTCCTGATAGCCAGTGCTTATGTTTGGGCTGTTACTGTATCCTGCTATGTTTTCACAACTATCAAGCGATTCAGTTTACCAAACTGATTCGTTTGAGCTGTCTGTTTCAATGAATTAAATGTCTCTCTGTCTCTCTGGCACTCTCTCTCTCTCTCTCTCTCTCTCTCTCTCTCTCTCTATATATATATATATATATATATATATAAAATACTTAGTTTCTTATGTTTTTTTCTTCTTACAGGTGCATGTATTGGTGAGATGAACAGTTTTGTTCCATTTTTTTGTGAACTGCTGACAATATTTCTCCTAAATTCCAAATATAACTATTGTCAAAATAACCCAAGATCATGCAGTATTTGCAGAGCTTTAATAACTCAAATATATATATATAGATAGATAGATAGATAGATAGATAGATAGATAGATAGATAGATAGATAGACAGATAGATAGATAGATAGATAGATAGACAGATAGATAGATAGATGAAATAAAAAAAACAAAAAAAAACTCAAACTAATTGATTGTATTGTCTGATTCGGTTTACATAAAAGAAAAAATTCTACCTTTTATACTGTAATAAGTATCATTAAAGCATTATATTATTATGTTAAATTATATATTATGTTATTTATGTTAAAAGTATATTTCAAAAGATTTTTTGAGGCTAGTTAACATCAGATACAAGCACAAGAAACTAGATTTTTCTGGAATGTGACTTTTCCTATTTCAGATCTTTACCAGTTTGGGTGGATTTCACACGATGTGACATACGATAGAATCCAATTTAAGCAACTGGTCAGACTTACTGTTGAGTTAAATGATGACAGCGACTGTTGCAATGCGTATTAGGATTTATGCAGGAGGGAACATCTCCTCTATTTTTTTCCCTATCTAGTTACTTGATGCTTGAGGGTTGAGGGTGAAGCCTATAGTTTACAGTCAACTTTCTGCACAGGTTTTATTTATTTATTTATTTATTTATTTATTTATTTATTTATTTATTTAATCTGACCCTGTTCTGCATTAGGTACCCTGTCCAGCGTATATATATATATATATTTATTGTATATATAGCGGTCATCTCACACTGAGTTCGGAGTTGTGTGCAATGTATGTGAACTATACAGAAGAACTGCATTAAAATCCATGCTGACTTGACCTAACTTGACTTCCAATGCTTTCACACACAGTCAACAACAACAATGGAGTTCGGTTGCCAGAGTGAGTCAGTGTTTATGCATTATCAGATCCATTCAGCTTATTTTTGATTTTGTTCGTCAGGCTGCACGGATCCACCTAACATAACAAAAAGAAACAAACCAGTAGGCCAAGTGCTTTTTGCCAGGCTCAGAATGAAAGTAAATTCAAAACAGTTGCTGATAACAATGTCAGTCCATGTGGTTTATAAGTTACAGTTTTATGTGGTTTAAAGTGTTATACTGTTTAGAGTCTGAAACCAGCAGCCCATTGCATCGATGGACTTCATTTCAAAGAATCGGTCGAATGAATTAGACATCATCACAAACCATCACGCCGAATATTCCAATAATAATTAAATTGACAAATGGTAAACAAACTGGTAAATAGAAATTGGACCAGCCCAGCACGTATGAGTGTGTGTTCGGAGAGGGAAATTATGTGTCATGGAATGCGTACATGTCTGAACTGGAAAGCTGTTACACACTTTAGTGTAATAAGACCAATAATACTACCTGCATGTATCTTTCTACTTTTAGAAACATCACCTGCAGTACGAAGAGGCTCCGAGTAACCCAGTCATTATAGCGCAGAACATCTTTGCGCAACGCCCATCGAAAACTCTGTCACCTTTCCATTTTTACAAAATGACAAACACTAAAGGTTACACACTAATCTGTCTGCAGCAGCTGGTCAGAGAACAGATGCACTCGATGGTGTTCATAATACCGGCAGCTTGAGGAACATGGGATACATACTACACACAGGGCTTAAAGAGCGTCACCGCGGTTAGAAAAACAGACCCGCGGATATCCACTAAAATTCCCTGTCAATCACACAGCACTCTTCTCTTCAACACACATATTCTGAGGGCAGGCACGGGCTCGTCAATCCCAGGATGCTACTGCACGTCCGATTCTTTTCTCTCCTTGTGTTTCACTACAGGGATTTATGTAGCACATTCAGGGGACAAAAAAAAAAGAAGAGGTGAATAAAATGGAAAAAACTCTTTAGGCAAAACACACATTAAAGTGAAAATCTGTTTGGCTCAAGGCAACAGTGTGACTGACCACTGAGTCAAACACAGCTGCAGGTGATCACTTAACAGCTCAGCGTTACTGCCTGCCGTAAATTACACGAGATGTACGTGAGAGAGAGAGAGAGAATGTGTGGGGGTGTGAGAGTGAGAATCTAGAAAAATAAAAATGAAAAAATCCATACAAAAACGGTCTATTTGTGAGTGTGTGTGTGTGTGTGAATGCACACAGTTTCAGTTGGTATCTTCACGCTTTCATGTTCTCACACACATACACACCCTGCCTAGAGGAAAAGGGAAACCGTGGGAGGTCAAGCTGCCGATGCACCGCTGATAATCTACGTGGCTCACAAGTGCCACGTCCTCCAATAAATAACAAAACCCACAACGGTCTTATTCTTCAGAACCTTCTGAGGAAAGACATCAGACACTTTGCCTGTAACTGACGCCAAGTAAAATCATCCATCACATTTTGCTGTAGACAATAACTATAAATTAACCATAAACATATCAAACGGATTATAAAAGGCCATATTTGTACTAGAGATTCATTCCAGGAAAAATTTAGAAATGATCTGAAACAAAGCCTCGGGCAGGAGCTTCTAAAACCCACCACTGATATCATTTCAAACAGAAATGTAAACGTACCTAAACTGTAAAAACCCACAGAAACCTTCCCTTCTAAATATACTCTATTATATATTGTTCTAATGCTGTCCAGATGCCCAGTAATTCACTCTAAAGCTTCTCTGAACTGGTTACTGCACATTAAAGCAGTTGTTTATGTGATATTAGACATACTCTGTACTTGTCTTGCCGGTTAGTAATCTTATCCCAGTCCTGTGTTTCACTCTAGTTACAAATTGCACTGCTTGCTGATTTTATATCTACATTTATTTATAGATTTATTTATTTATTTATTACTGTTAAATGCTCATCACTGATCGGTCATTTTCTGACCGATGTTATATTATCATGCACTTATTTGAATATATTATCCTTTACATAATAGTATACAGATTTTACGTGGAATAATACTGTATGGTTAATATGGTGTAGTTTTAGGTGAGAAAAAGTTTTTATAATGGAGACACATTTGTGAGCAAAACACCCATAATTCACTTGTGCGTGGACTTGGGAAAAAAAAAAAAAAAAAGCACAGATGATTAGTGCTCTCACCAGGGCCTTTCTCCAGGAAAATGACCTTTGACTCAGGGAAGAAGTTTGAACCTGTGATGACCATCTCCTCTCCTCCACTGACTGGACAACTGCTCAAACTGAACTTCTCCACCTGAGGTAACTCCTGTGCTGAGCGCTGGGCTACACACACACACACACACACACACACACACACACACACACACACACAGAGCGAACGGTGAAGTGAATGTTAAGAAAAAAAGCACTATTTGTGTGATTTTGGTGGTTGGGACTTACAACACTCCACAGGGATCGAGGCAGCTTGTAGGGACAGAACTCTTCCGTTGGGTTGCGGGATATGAACCCGAAACACCACACGCACTCGGGTATTTTTCCGTCCGATGTCCGTCTCACCTTTTCTCAGCTCGATATCAGAGTTCCTTAACTTTAAAATCCCGGCACAGTCAATACTGTAAAAAAAAATCAGCAATCACAGAAAAAGAAAATGACTACAGCTAGCTCAAATACACCGATCAGGCATAACATTATGACCACTGAGAGGTGCCGTGAATAAGACTGATGATCTCATCACAGCACCTGTTAGTGGGTGGGATATATTAGGCAGCAAATGAACATTTTGTCCTCATAGTTGATGTGTTAGAAGCAGGAAAAATGGACAAGCGTAAGGATTTGAGCGAGTTTGATGAAGGGCCACATTGTGATGGCTAGACGACTGGATCAGAGCATCTCCAAAACTGCAGCTCTTGTGGGGTGTTCCCGGTCTGCAGTGGTCAGTATCTATCAAAAGTGGTCCAAGGAAGGAACAGTGGTGAACTGGTGACAGGGTCATGGGCGGTCAAGGCTCATTGATGCACGTGGGGAGCGAAGGCTGGCCCGTGTGATCCGATCCAACAGACTGTTGCTCAAATTGCTGAAGAAGTTAATGCTGGTTCTGATAGAAAGGTGTCATAGTACACAGTGCATGACGGGTCAGGGCTGTCTTGGCAGCAAACGAGGGACCCACACAATATTAGTCAGGTGGTCATAATGTTATGCCTGATCAGTGTACATCCAAACAGCAGTGACAGTCATTTATTAGCAATTTTAAATGTAATCACTTAGAAAAGATTAAAAATGTATATCACTATATAAAAAGGCACATCCTTACACTGGTCATTTTACTGCTTTGGTTTTAAACCCATAAGACATTACATCATGGGCAGCACTGACCACTAGCGCTGATACATTTATTCTATTATTATATTGTAGCATTTTATTACACAAGAAGGCAACAAGAAGTCTTTATTAACATTTAGGTTTTATGACCTCAATGGTAAAACCATGGAAAACAGAATGATGTTTTTTTTTTGCTTAGTCAGAAGCCCACACAGTTTCCTTGGAATGAAACATGCTTTGGTTTCAATTAAAAATGTGCCACAATGGAAGACATTACCGTGTGCTTTGCTTCTATATTTTACACAGTGTCCATGTGTGTGTGTGTGTGTGTGTGTGTGTGTGTGTTGTACAGTAGTCTGAATCATGTAAAATGCCACGTTACCTGGCAGACATGTTGTTCTCAGGAAGGAGAGGAATCTCCAGAACCTTGGTGCTAGAGATCATGATTTCCTGGCTCGCCGTGGCCACCGTTTTCCCTGTGATGCGGTGAACCTGGTAGAAAGCGTGCGGTCTTAAATAGCGGTCGTCTGCCGTCCCGATGAACATCTGCAGATTTACAGGCTTCTCGTTGTAGCCGATGAGCTGAGCGGGAGAGGGGGAATGTTAAATGTTAATAATATGAATAACATGTCACATATATATCACACTTTTTGACTCTATATCTTCAGATCATGGTATATATCATCAATCACTGTATTGTTTTCATATGCTGCATTTTGTCTATTTATTTTCCACTGGTCAAATGTACAGCTAATTTCATTTTATTACACTTTATGTTATTCTCTTTAAAAAAACAAACAAACAGAAACTGAATGATCACGTTCACAAAAACCAAAGGCGCTGTAAATCATAAAATCAATATTTAAAGTATATTTAATACAGGATTTTTGCATATACATGAATGACTATGCAATTTCAAATGACCCCCATGTCCTCTCACTGCCCCTGACATCTAGCTGGCTTAAAAGCTACTAAAAACATATTTTAAAATGTAAAGAAATAAATAAAAATGAGTCAGGTAAACATGAGACGTTGTTATATAAGGTATCCCCCCCGTCTTCCCTACACTCAGCTTTAATCCAGTGGGAAATGCTGATTAAGTTTGTGCTTGATGATGACTAGCAAGCAGCAGGTCAGTCGTAACGTCTAGCCTGATGATGATGTTGGTGGTGCTCCGGGAGGAGAGTGACGACGTTATGGTATGCGTCTAGCGCCTAGATCTGACCGATCGAATCATGACAGAGAAAACCGGACGTCCCGCCTTACATCGTTT